>NC_064265.1:22157719-22460219 GCF_003254725.2 Canis lupus dingo
GTAAGTTGCATATATTCATATATCTATAAATATTTCTATGTGTAGCCATCTGTATTTACTTTAATCTAAACAGGAATTCATACTGATGTTTTGAATACTCATCCGTTACTACATAAATCATTTTAGCCTTCTCCCATTTACTTACTTATCTGTAATCACACACTCATGTAGGGAGAAATCTGGCTCCTGTCGTTCCTCATTCACTTACTTACCTATTTAATTCCAGAATACATCAGAGTTGTTAATTAATATCCATGGAAACAACTATATCACCAAGAATACAACTATATCAACAAGTATAGTAAGGTACTATACATAAGCACTGTACTATAATATAGCCTTAAATTTTACAGAATTTGCTAATTTCCAAAGTACCTCAGTCAACACTATTTCTCCACACACTTCAGTAAGGTTGTTTTCTTCATTTTTGATGTTAGATTCTTTGCCACAGTCTTTATTTCTTCCCGGATCCTTTGAACTCCTTTGTGTTTTCTTTTTTAATTTGAATAAATTAAAGCTTATAATTAAACTATAGTGTTCTATGAGCTTTGACAAATGCAAAATGTCCTCTATCCATCATCACAGCCTCCTACAGAATAGTTTCACTGCCTGAAAAATTCCCTGTGATTCACCTATTTAATTCTTTATCTCGTTCCCCTCCTCCTAGCAACTTATGATCTTTATGTCAATTTTATACTTTTGTGTTTTCCAAATTGTCATTAACTGAAATTAGAAAATGTAGCTTTTTTTTTCAAGCTGGCTTTTTGCATTTAACAATATGTATTTAAGTTTCATATCTTCTTGTGTCTTGACAGGTCATTTCTTAATTTTTATTTATTTATGATAGTCACAGAAAGAGAGAGAGAGAGAGAGAGAGAGAGAGAGAGGCAGAGACACAGGCAGAGGGAGAAGCAGGCTCCATGCACCGGGAGCCCGATGTGGGATTCGATCCCGGGTCTCCAGGATCGCGCCCTGGGCCAAAGGCAGGCGCCAAACCGCTGCGCCACCCAGGGATCCCCGACAGGCCATTTCTTATCACTGAAAAATAACCCGTTATGTAGATTCACTACAGTTTATTACCATTAACCTATTGAAAGACATGTGGGTTAATTTGTTTTGGTGATTAATAGTAAAACTGTGATAAACATTCACATGCAGATTTTGGCGCGCACATATATTCTACAATTAGTTGGGTAAATACTTGGGGTGAGATAGATGCATTCTTGAGTAAGAGTATATTAACTTTGTAAGAAATTGCCAAATTATCTTCCAAAGTGGCTAGCCCCATCACATTTTGCATTACTACTAGCAATAAATGAGTGTTCTTGCTGTGCTGCATTCTCACCAATGTTTGGTATTGTCAGTTTTTTTTTTTTTTTTTTTTTTTTTTGTTTTAATTTTAACTCTTCTAGTAGGTGTGCAGCAGAGTCTGGTGGTTGCTTTTCTTTTCTTTTTTTTTTTTTTAAGATTTTATTTATTAGTGAGAGACACACACACAGAGAGAGGCAGAGACACAGGCAGAGGGAGAAGCAGGCTCCATGCAAGGAGCCGGATGCTAGACTCGATCTGCGACTCCAGGACCATGCCCTGGGCCAGAGGCAGGCGCTAAACCGCTGAGCCACCCAGGGATCCCCTGGTGGTTGCTTTAATTTGCAGTTTCCTGATGACAAATTATGAGAACATCTTTTTACATGCATTTTTCCATGTGTTGGTTTTCTGTTCAAATCTTTTGCCCATTTTTAAACTGGATTCTGTTCTATTATTTCATCTTTATAGGTTTTTGCCACAAGGCTTTTATCAGATATGTATCATAAAAATATTCCCTCCCAAGTCTGTAGTTTGTCTTCTTGTTCTTTTAGCAGTGTCTTTCTCAGGATATAATTTTTTTTAACTTTAATGAAATTCAACTTAAATTTTTTGTCATGTGTTGTGCTTTAGATATTGTAGCTAAAAATTCTTTGCCAAGTGTAAACTCATTGAGATTTTCTCCAATGTTTTCTCCTAGAATTTTATACTTTTTCATTTTCTATATAGGTTTATAATTCATTTTGAGTTAATTTTTGTGAAAGATGTAAGGTCTGTGTCTTAATTCATATTTTTGCATATGGAGATACAATTATTCCAGCATGAATTGTTGAAGAAGACTATACTTTCTCTCCTGAATTACCTTTGTTCCTTTTTGAAAGACAAGTTAACTATATTGTGTGGGTTTATTTCTGGGCTTTTTTGCTCCATTGACCTATGTGTCTAGCTTTATAGTAAGATTCTTGAAGTCAATTAATGTTAGTCCAACTTTATTCTTCTTAAGTATCATATTATTCTGATTCTTTTTAATATATATATATATATAGAGAGAGAGAGAGAGAGAGAAAGAGAGAATCAGTTTGTTGACATCTACAAAAAAAGCTTTCTGGGATTTTGATTGGGGTTACATCAAATTTGCAGATCAAGTTGGGGACAACTGACATCTTAAAAGTATTAAGCCTTCCAATCAATGTACACTGAGTTTCTCTCTATTTGGATAATCTTTGATTTCTTTCATGAGAGTTTTGGAATTTTCTGCATGATGATCTGGTACATAATCAGGTTTAAAACTACTTTATTTTTTATGTTATTGTAAATGGTACTGTGTTTTAATTTCACATTCCAGTTGTTGGTTGCTGGCATATAGAAAAGCAGTTGGCTTTTGCATAATAATCTTGTGTCCTACAATCTTGCTATAAATGCTTATTAGTTCCAGGAATATATTTGTTGATTCTTTGTGCTTTTCTATATAGATAATCATATCAGCTGTGAACAAGGACAGTTTTATTTATTTCTTCTCAGTCTGTATACCTTCTATTTTCTTATTGCACTGGCTAGAACTTCATGATGCTGAATAATAGGGATATTCTTACTATCTTGATCCCAATTTTAAGGGAAAATAATCTAATTCTCAGCCGTACATAAGGAATTCTCATTCCTAGACATAATTTTTCTAGGCATATTTTTTTAACAGATGTTCTTTATAAAGTTGAGGAAGTTTGTCTTGAGGTGGTTTGTGGGATTTATTCATTTGATCATCTTGCTTTTTAATAAAATTATGGGTAAAGTGTCATCCCTGAAAATAAACAACTATAGGAAGTTTCTCAGAAGAACATTAGTGGAAAGTTACTCCATTTTTATGAAAAAGAAAAAGTTCAAAAAAAATTTATCTCTTAAAAACTTACTTACTGCCCTCTTTCCCCATAAAGCTCTTTATGAAATGATAGGCTGACTGGCTGACAGCCCCTCTAGTTTCTGTTAGCAGGTTTGCTTAAGGCTCTTTTTTTTTTTTTTTTTTTTAAGCTTCTTTATTCTTCGCAAGCTCCAAAAACTTTATATAATATAAAACACAAATCCAGTCATATTTTAGCATCATGCTCCTTAAATATATGCATTTTCCCTCCATTTCTCTTGAGACCCCAAAATAGTGGAACTTATACAAAAAATTGGTTTTAAAATTTGTTATAACCTTTACTAGCCATATAACGTGGACTATTTATTCTTTCTGATCTTAGGTTTCCTAGGGGATGCATATTCTCTTTCTGTATTATTCTCTTTTTACCTTTTGCTACTTTTGAATACAAAGGTAAAACTTATATAAAATATATGATACATAATAACTTTTCAGTAAATATTAGTTTTCCCTTCTACTTTAAAATAATGGTTTAATCTGTCTGAATTTAATTAACAAGTAGTACAATGATAGAAATTTAGATTCTATGGCAATTTTCTGAGGAAGTCTCATCACTGACTAATTTACTCCAATAAATATGAGTATCTTTTATATGAAATATGATATTTTACTAAAAAAGGGCCATACTGCTCTGAAAACATATAGAAAAATAAAATAGAGTTTGATATATACTAAAGCAATGAGGTCAGTGTATGGGGCAAAGTAATTTTCACAGAGAGACGGAAACACAGAAAAACAAAAGGGTCCTCTTTGAAATTGAAAATAAGCATATTATATATTATATAATACGTATAATATATATGTGTGTTTGTCTATAAAATCACTTTAATGAGATTGTCACTGAGTCAGTGACAGTAAAATAAAGTATAAATAAAGGCAAAAATATAGATGAAGAGAGAATGTACTGGTCACCTATGGATATAAAGGACATGTGAATTCAGAGAGGACATTGACAGAGTCCCTGAAAACTCTGCTCAAGGAGTTGTGTTGAACATAAGTTTCACCTGTGACTTCTCATTGTAGAGAAGGACTGAGTTGACATGGGGACATTAACCTCATCAATGTCCTAACACTCTGTTCTAATCTCATACTACCTGGACTACCTTCTGATTATAAACTGACTCCCTAAGTATTCTACTTACAGGGATAATATGTACTGAATTGGAGAACTGAATTGGAAAATTCCTCTAAAGGAGGGGGGGGTGCAGAAAAAGATTTTGCATTCAAAGTTTACTCATTACTATCATGAGCTGTTTAATAATGAATATGTTCTTAAGAGACGGAGATAGTCTTAGAATGCCAAGAGATGAGGCTTTTAAGCTCTCAAAGACTAGGTATTTTTATGAAAACTCATTAAATTAAAGCTATTATTGCTTGGATTACTTTCTTGAAGAACTGGGCCAAGGAGGCAATGCTTTTCAGTTAGAGTTGATGAACGGTATGAAACATGTTTGGGGGGGGTACTGGCATGACTGGGGAAAGGAGTGTGAGAGTTTAAATGTTCTGAGGTAAAATAGGGAAGGGGAGTGGGAGAGTGAAGTTTTAAGAGAAATGGAAGCTAGCAAGGTAAGCTGGAGCCAGAGAATAAATGTATGTCAGGTAAGAGATTATAGACAGTAGAGAGTTTTCAGAGCAGTTTATGCTGAGGAATGATCCAACCAATGTTTGTTATCTATTGCTAGATAACAATGGCATTAAAATGTATTGGCTTTAAACAGCAACCATAAACACTGGGAGATGTGATTTATTGAGCCATCAAAGTCTACCATTATGAGCAGTCCTTTGGTTTGAGGGAAAAAAAAGTCTAGTGACAAGATAGAAAATATAGTAGATCAGAGAGAGACCTGAGAATAAGAGATCAACTAAAATACACATGTAGTGTAGGCAGGAATTTGAGTAAAAATTCTAAACCTGGACTGAGAACCATAGTCCTCAGAGAATCTTATGAGAAGAGGAAAACAATAATAGGAATATATTTCTAAAAAAAAAAAAAAAAAGGAATATATTTCTTTTGACCTTTAGTAACCAAATGCCTCCCTTTTCTAGATCTTGGAAGTATAGGGAATCAGGGTTGTAAAGAGAATTGGTTAAAGTTAAACCATACATTTTACTTAAGGAATCTTAAAATTTCTTCAAAATATTATTTTTTTTATTGCTTTTTACTTTGCTTTACCCTTGCCACATTTCTGTTCCTTTCTGTAGCCTAACCCACTAAGTTGTCTACCTCACTTCCACCTAAGCCAAGACAGTACATATTGACCTCAAGTCTGAGAAATTCTTTAAAAGTAGAACAGGAGGTATGAAGGATGTTTATAATGGTATTTTCTTCCACATTTTCATAGCCATTACTACCTGTGACAGATGCTCAACCACTGAGCCACCAAGGCACCCCAATCTGAACTTCTTATGAGATCTTTGATTATTCCTGATTTGGGATTTCTGGCCTGATTAGCCTGTAAAATCTGGATTTTGCTGATTCTAATACCAATAAAACAAGTACCTTATATGAAAAGGAAAATGAATCAAATAAATGAAATGAACATATGGGAAAGGTATTAACTAGTTGTCCAAGGAGTGTCAATGCTTATAAAAGATATAAGAGCTGGAAGAGATTTTTAAATGTAAGTCGAACCCATTTATTCTGTAGATGAGGAGAGCTACTACTTGGCCAGAGAGGTTAAGTGGCTACAAATTACTAAACTACTATTAACAGAGCTAGGTTTGAATTTGTTCAGTTACGAGTACTTTCTGCTCACTTATATGACTTAGGAGAATTTTTGCATTAAGTTTTCGGGGGCTATAACTTTGTTTTCACCAAGGATGGTCACTGATTACTAAAATAGATTCACAGGAGCAATGGAGCGATCTCACATCTCCCTCTCGCTCTGCCTCTCTCTGTGTGTTTCTCATGAATAAATAAATAAAATCTTAAAAAAAAAAGTTCAGATTGATGTCAAAGATGCTAGAGTTACCCACAATCAGAGAAGATTTTGGATGAACACCTAAGGGGCCAGAACTTTTTGGATTTGAAATTCTTGCCATTATCCCAAATAAATTTTCCATAATAAATCTGTTGTATGAAAAAATGATAACACTTTGCATTCGTATGAAATATAAATATGAACCAGATGTTATTTTAGAAGTTTAAAAATTATTTATATTTTCATATACCAGGGAAAAATCATAAGAGGTCTTAATATATGTCTTAATATAGACAAAAAATTTAGTATATGTCAAGTTTTGACATAGATGAAACATAAGGTGTGTGATAATATATGTATTCATTTATTCCTTTATTCATCACAAATTCTTTGAATGCTTACTGCATGCCAGGAAATGTGTTAACTGCTATGAATAGAAAGGTAATTAAGTTGCTGCCTTCACAGTAATAACATTTCAGGAAGAAAAACTTCAAAATCATATAACAAGTTTTATGAGATACCTGGAGAGAGAACACCTAATTGGGACCTGGTATGTTAAGAAAGCTGTCTGGAAAAGTTACATCTTAACTGAGGCAAACTGGTATATAATACAGTGTTTGAAGCAGAGAAGAAATCATACAAAAGTCGAAAACCCAGGGATATGATAAGGAATTGGATCTATATCAGCCTAGGCTGAGTATAGAGCACAGTGAGGGAATTGTTAAATAGAATTAGGCTGGAGAGGTCAGTAAGGAATACCCTGTAGATACTAATGTTATTCCTATTTTATAGATAAGAAACAAAGGCAAGGGGAGGTGAGTAAGGGACAGAGCCAGGATGGAATCCAAACAACTTAGCCCCAGTGTCAGTACTCTTAACCACTAAGGTAACTGAGGCCATAGGAAGATTAATATGTGACCCAAGGGAAGTAAGCAGTGATGATAGAAGCAGTCTCAGAGAGGACCTAGGTCTCTCCACTATCACCAATATTTCAGAGATTGAAAGAAAAAGAAGAAAACATACAAGAGACATGTTAAGAAGTAGAGGGTAGAGAAACAGCGTCTGTATTATAATGCAAAAAACCCCCAGTATATTCTAAGTTATAAGGTGTAGTTAATCCTATCAAATTCTGTTCAGAAGTTGGTGAAGATCAGTTCTAAAATGCACTCATTGGGCTTGAAACATAATGAACTGAACCCAATTGTGAAAAGTTTTATATATCATGCTAAAGGGTTTGGCTCTTGTTCTGTGGTCCAGTGATTGTCTGAGTTTTGTACATCAGGAGTAAAGGCCAGACAATAGCTAAGAGATGTAGATTGCCCAGTATTTTGGATAAGCTCCTAAATCTACACTGAGAAGTGTAGCTATTCTGAACTTCTCATACTGTTTACTTTCTTGAGGAAGATTCTACGTTGTAACCTAGCCCCTGAAACACTGGTATTTGCAACATGAAAAAGCTTTTCATGATGAGTTTAAAATGACTCAGTTTGGCAGTTATGTTCAGTAAGACACTAGCAACTCTAGGACATAGTTGGAAATAAAGGGCTTCCCTACACTTTGCTGTTTAGTTAGAAATGTGCTATTTTTTTCCTATTGCTTAGAAACGATACTTTAATATGTCTGTAATTTTAAAAGCATTGGAGGAGGGGTTCCAATTGAAAGTGTTGGGTTTGTGTGTTTGTTTATTTATTTATTTATTTCAAAGAATTACAAAGAATAGAGGGGAAAAGGCATTGTTTTCTGTCTGCTACTTTTCAAAAAGCCATAATTGAGCACAGCTGTGATATGACACAGAACTAAAACAGGAAATGAGTGTTTCGATAATTCTACATTTCCAAAGCACTTCTTTTGAATGTCTTGGTGGAAATACCAACAATAATACCTTTTGAGATTAACTGTGAAGGGATGAATTTAACTTAGCAAAGTATTTCAGAAGACCCCATTTTCAAAAAGGTTCTGAAAAAGATGTTTTTTCTCTAAACTGTCAGGATACACCAAACATAATGATAAAAGCAAGAAAAAAAAAGTGAGTGTAGAAAATAGAGAAAAAGGCTGTTGTTCCAAGCAGAATTTCCTTCCATGCATTGTGGCTGCCAAGTACAATTTTGCATTTTTTGATTTAAGAGCAATCTTCTCTAGATCATTTCTTCAGTGGGAATGTGGAATGTGGCCAGTGATGAAGTGCCTGGACTCTTGAACCAAGTTTTTAAGCACTTTGCAATGATGCAGTTCAGGAAGAGATTTTTTTTTTTTTTTAGGACTTCCAATGTCAACAAATTTTAAAGCTAATAGCAGCACTATGTCACACACATCCTCTCCTACCACTACCTCTACTTGTTCTCTGTATTTATTTGGATTACTGACAGATAACTCTGACCCAGTGGCCTCATTGCTGGCAGCATAAGAAAACCTTTGCTTTAGATCATTTGACTATAATACTTTTGGTCATAGATTCTTGGGTTTGAGTGAGCTGTAAAGTGTGAGTAATATTTGTAATTCCTTTTTTTCCAACAGGTTTCATTGAGAAACCAAAAAATTAGAACCATTTTCATCTTGTTTTCTTCTTATGAAATTTATCAGTCTCTTAGTTAAGTTTGAAAAGCATTTATTGAGCACATAGGGAGTCCCAAGCACTGTGTTATGTTGGTAACACAAAGATCTCCCCCAAATGGTAATGGTTTAGCATTAAAGTCTGCAAATTTTTCTGCAGATGGTCCAGTTATACATAATTTAGGCTTTGTGGGTCATATATAGTCTCTACTACATGTTCTTTCTTATTGTCTTACTACCATTTAAAGTGTAAGAACCATTCTAGGATTGACAAATTATACAATAACAGATCCCTGGTTAAATGGGTAAATAATACATAAAAGATGTTTTTTTTCAAAAGTGGAAAAACAATACATTGGGCCATATCA
Source organism: Canis lupus dingo (assembly GCF_003254725.2). Taxonomy (NCBI): domain Eukaryota; kingdom Metazoa; phylum Chordata; class Mammalia; order Carnivora; family Canidae; genus Canis; species Canis lupus. Next base: position 22,166,776 of record NC_064265.1, read on the forward strand.
TAGTGCCAATAGTTGACCGTTTTTAAAGGCAATTTCATGTGATTCAACCTATTACATAAGTAAGTTCTGTGCAGTTGTATATACTTGTTATAATATTAAATATAAATGCTACCAGGCAATATCTAATCAGAAAGATGAATTTTGATTTACATTTTATTTTAACTTTTCTTATTGAGGTATAATTAACATACAACATCGTATTAGTTTTAGGTATATAATGTAATGATTTGTTATCTGTATAAATTATGAAATGATCACCACAATAAGTCTAGTTAATATTCATTACCATACATAGTTACAATTTTTTCCTTATAATGAGAAACTGTAAGATCAACTCTTTTAACAACTTTCAAATGTGCAATGTAGTATTATTAACTCTAGTCACCCTACTGTACATTACCTTCTCAGGACTTACTTATTTCATAACTTTTGACTTTCTTACCCATGTTCCCCACACTCTGCCTCTGGCAACTACCAATCAGTTTTATGTTTCTATGAGTTTATTTACTTGTTTTTGTGTGTGTGTGTGTTTTTCATCCTTTATTTTTTGGATTTCATGTGTAAGTGACATCATATAATCTTTCTTTTTTGTGACTCAATTCACTTAGCATAATGCCTTTAATTTCCATCCATGTTCTTGCAACTGGCAAAATTTCATTCTCTCTTTAGAGTAATATTCCAGTGTGTGTGTGTGTACATATGTGCACATTTATCCATATGTCTGTCACTTAAGTTGTTTCTATATCTTGGCTATAGTAAATAATGTTGCAGTGAACATGGGAATAAATATATCTTTTGAAGGTGCATTTGTTTTCTTTGAATAAGTACTCATAAAAGTAATTGCTGGATCACTTTTACAACTTTTTAAAGAAATCTCCATACTGGCTGGAGTAGCTGTACCAATTTACATTCTTAACAGTGCTCAGGGGGCCCTTTTTCCCCATATCCTTGCCAACACTTGTTATTTCTTGTCTTTTTGATACTAGCCATTCTAACAGGTGAAGTGATATGCCATTTTGGTTTTGATTTGCATTGCTCTGATGATTTGTGATGTTGAGCCTCTTTTCCTGTACCTCTTGGCCATCCCTATTTCTTTTTTGAAAAAAAAGGTCTATTCAGATCTTCTGTCCAATTTATAATCAGATTGTCTTTCTGATATTAATTTGTATAAGTTATTTATATAGTTTGATATTAACCTCTTATATATGTTGCAAATATTTTTTCCCATTCAATAGGTTTCCTTTTCATTTTGTTGATGGTTTCCTTTGATGTGCAGAAGCTTTTTAGTTTGGTGTAGGTCCACTTGTTTATTTTTGCTTTTGTTGTCTAATTGATCTTTTGATAAATAGAAGAGAAGAGATAAAGAAAATTCAAGTAGGCAAAATAGAGTTATGACAACAAATCTTCACTGTGGGCCTGAAGTATGAGGTTAATAGGACAAAGGTACTTAGGTAAATTTGGACTAGTATCTGGGACTTTATACCATTTGCTAAGAAGTTTAGACTCTGTCTTATAAGAGGAATTGAAGACCTACCTGGAGAAATAACATGATTCAATCAGTGTTCTAGAAAGCTAACTTTATTCAGGGCCATTTATTCCATATGGCATCATGTGCATATTAGTAAAGACATTGCTTTCTTAAGTGACTTTCCTTCCACACATTACAAAAATTGTTTTTAATATACTGATTTTCTTAGATCAAAGCATTTTGTCATCTGCTGGAAATTTGCCATAATAAACATAAAAAATTATAATGTCTGCTCTGTAAATGGTGCTCACGAGGTGTGGCATCTTTTATATGAGTTATATGCATGGCAGTTTTATCTTGGAAATAAGTATGAGGTTAATAGTAATGAGGAGAATAGTAACATTGAAGTAAATTTGGAAAATTTAAAAAAAATTAATAGCCAAGGCAAGAAGTGATGAGCCATCGGGAAGTAGAGTCATGGATGTTGTAAACACAGTAGCTGTATGAGTTATTGAGTGCAAAGATTAAAAAAGAGACATGACTCTAAGAATTGTATGAGACACCTGGCTGAAGAGCTTTGCCTTTAGCTATGAGAGGAAATGCATTGAGGAGTGGCAGGTTTAGAGAGAATTTAGAATTAAAATTTGGAGATATTAAGTATTAATTAAGTGTGAAACATACAAGCACTTTCTAATAGATGTCTAGCACTCAAGAGAGGGGCTAATGATGAGGGGAGGAGCTAACATTGTGGAGTAATAGGAGGACCCCAGGCTTGCCTTGTACCTCAAACACAGCTAGATAAATATCAAATCATTCTGAATACCCAAGAAATTGATCTAAGGACTGACAGGAACAAACTACACAACAAGAGGGAGAGAGGAGGCCACTTTGTGGAAGGTAGGAAGTGCGGAGACATGACTTGTGGGAGAAATGGATCATGAGTGCTGCAGAGGAGAGGGAGCCCTGGTTATGGAGACAGAGGAGAGAGAGAGAGAGGAACATGTAGGGGATTGCACAAGAAAACATTTCCCCAAAGCCATTCACTGGGAAACTGAGAGAGGCTAATTTTTGTAAGTTTTCGGAACCACAGGGGGTCAAAAACAGGAGTTTTAGAAGTACATGGTATAGCAGGTATACAGCTTTGAGGACTCTGCTGTGCTCCTGTAAAGAAGGCAGGCAGAGGGTAAGGTCTGTGGATCACCTGAGACACAATGGGAGACTGTTCTTCCTTCTTGGAGCACATCTGAAAGATGTGACATTGGGTCTCTGGGGACAAAGAAGCTGGCAACCACCATTTCCCTCCCTATCCCTCAGCATAGATGTGAAGACATCTTCTGAGGGTGGCTAACCTGGACATCGGCTTTTTAGTGCACTTTGCTCCAAATGCTATACTCTTGTGTTTTGGTGTGACCACCCTTCTAGGTCAAACCTCAGAATAAGTACATAAATATATGCAGAAAACAGATGGCTCCCAAGAATCTAAGTAGAGATCGTCCTCTGGTGATCCACAAACCACTTGCAGGCAACATATATGGTTTTGGCGACATCCTCCCGCATCTGTCTGTCATAGGGCTGAGATGCTGAAATCATCTTGAGAGTCAATGAGTTATAATGCAAATGGAACTCATAACTTCACAGAATGTCTGCTGTTAACGTGAGGGCACTGGTCAGGAAGGAGTGATATCATGAAAGGTCTAGAGAGGCACCAAAAATCTATGTCTATCTCTCAACTCTGTTTTCTTTCATGTTGACTCCATTCTTAGGCAAGCTCTCCCTTTTTCTTAGTAAAGATGGCAGCTCCAGGTAATACTCCTGCTAGGTTAGCATCCCAGTAGTTCCGTCTTACATCCCCAAATAGAGTCTGATTGGCTCTGACTGGGTTACATGGTCATCCTTTGGCAAGAATGGTTATATGGTCAAACCCAGCATAGCAAGACCCTCCACCAGAAGATCAGTGCATGTCCCTGCCACACCAGGTCTCTAATCTTTGGAGTTTTAAAATTGGCTGGGATAGAGCTGCCCTGGTCCAGGCAGGCAAGCAACCCAGACATTGTGAAAACAATGATCTGAAAATCACCTATGATGCATAAGGGGAAATTATTTACTCTGCTGGGAAGGCTTCCCTGATGGCAGCAAGAACTTCCTTCTCTGGGGATAAAGGATCTGACTGGCACCATCTCTCTCCCCTTTACTTAGCATAAACTAACTTCATTAAACAGAACAGTGCCAACACTGGCTGCCTAAATTGCCTGCACCAAGCCCTGCCCCCTGCACTCTTCTGGTACTGCTTTTCCTCGAGTAAGTATGCCTGATAACCAGCTCACCAGGCCCCTCTCCCAGAAGATCAGCATAAACCCTGCACTTACCATGTCTACTGAACACAGAGTTCTGCAAAGCTTCAGCTCTAGTAAAAGTAGCAGCATGTCTCTTTTCACAAGAAGTTAAAAGCATACCTAGTTAAAACTCACCTCACTCTGGCCAAAGTCTGAACACTCCCCATTGTAGAAAAGGAAAAACTCTGCAGAGATCTGACCTGAGGGATAGAGCAGCCATAACACAGCAACAGAGTGCACACACCATATACCAGAGACACTTCCTGAAGTGCCAGGTCCTGGACATTTTATGACCTCTTCTTCATAAAACCATTACTTTTAGGAGCAGGAAACGTAACAGGCTTCCATAACACATAGAAGAAGACAGAGACCGAGACAAAATGCCAAGACAGAGGAATTCATCCCAAAACAAAGAACAAGAAAAGGTCATGGCCAGGGATTTAATTCAAATAGATAAAAGTAATATGTCTGATCCAGAATTTTAAGCAACTATCATAGGATACTGGCCAGGCTTTGGAAAAGTATAGAAGATACCAAGGAGTCCCTTACTACAGAGATAAAAGGGCTTAAAACCAATCAGGCCTACATGAAAAATGCAATAACTGAGATTCAATACAGACTGGATACAATAACCACAAGGATGGAAAAAAAGAGGAACCTGTATGGTTATAGAAGATAGAATTATGGAAAATAATGAAGCTAATCAAAAGAGAGAAAGAAAAATTTTAGATGACAAAAGTATACTTAGGCAACTCAGTAACTCCATGAAACAAAATAACATTTAAATCATCAGAGTCCCAGAAGAAGAAGAGAGAAAAGGGGGCAGAAGTTTTACTTTAGGGATGTTTCCAGCTATAATTTCCTCACCTGGGGAACAAACTTCCAAATCTAGGAGGTACAAAGAATTCCCATAAAAATCAACAAAAGCAGGCCAACAGCATGACATATTGTACTTAAATTTGCAAAATATAGAGATAAAGAAAAATCCTAAAAGCAGCAAAACAAAAGAAGTCCCTAACTTACAAGGAAAGACAAATAAGGTTAGCAGCAGATCTATCCACAGAAATTTGGCAGGCCAAAAGAGAGTGGCATAAAATATTCAACATGCTGAATAGGAAAAATATGCCATCAAGGATATTCTATCCAACAAGGCTGTCATTAGAATAAAAGGAGAGATAAAGAGTTGCCCAAACAAAAGCCAAAGGAGTTCATGACCACTAAACCAGCCTTGCAAGAAATATTAAAAGAGACCCTTTGAGTGGGGAAGAAAGACCAAAAGTGACAAACTAGAAAGGAACAGAGAAAATTTCCAGAAATAATGAAAAAAAAAAACCCAAGTAAAAAAATGGTCATAAATTCATATTTATCAGTAAATACCCTGAATGGAAATGGACTAAATGTTCTAGTCAAGGGACATGGAGTGCCAGAATGGGTACAAAACAAGGCCCATCTATGTGCTGTCTACAAGAAACTCATTTTAGACCTAAAGATACCTGAAAATTGAAAGTGAGGGGATGAAGAACAACTTATCATACTAATGGACATCAAAAGTAAGCTGGAATTGCCATACTTATATCAGACAAACTGATTTTAAACCAAAGACTGTAATAGGAGTTGAAGAAGGGGATTATATCATAGTAGAGCACTCTATCCATTAAGAAGATCTACCAATTGTAAATATTTATGCCCCCAACTTAGGAACACCAAATATATAAAACTATGACAAACATAAAGGAACTAATTGATAATAATGCAGTAATAGTAGGGGACTTTAACATCCCACTTACACCAATGAACATAACATCAAAGCAGAAAATGAACAAGGAAACAACGGTTTTGTATGACACACTGGACCATATGGACTTAACATATATTCAGCACATTTCATCCTAAAGCAGCAGAATACCAATTCTTTTCAAGAGCACATGGGATATTCTCCAGAATAGATCACATACCAGGTCACAAATCAGACCTCAACAATTACAGAAAGATTGAGATTAAACCATGCATGTATTTTCCAACCACAGCACTAAAAAACTTGAAGTCAACCACAAAAAAAAAAAAAAAGAAAAAAAAAATTGGAAAGACCATAGATAATATAGATAATGGAGGCTAAAGAACATCCTACTAAAGAATGAACGAGTCAAACAGGAAATTAAAAGATAAATTAAAAAATACATGGAAACAAATGAAAATGAGAACATGATGGTCTGAAACCTTTGGTATACAGCAAAGCAGTCATAAGAGGGAAGTATATAGCAATACAGGCCTACTCAAGAAGCAAGAAAAATCTCATATATATAGCCAAATTTTACACCTAAAGGAGAAAACAACAACAAAAACAAAAACAAAAAAGGAAGCCTAAAGCCAGCAGAAGAAGGGAAATAATAAAGATTAGAGCATAAGTGAAAGATATAGTAACAAACCAAAAAACCCAGTAGAACAGATCAATGAACCAAGAACTAGTTCTTTGAAAGCATTAATAAAATTGATAGACCCCCAGTCAAACTTATCAAAAAGACAAAGGGTCCAAATAAATAAAATCACAAATGAGAAAGGAGAAATAGCAACTAACACCACAGAAATACAAACAATTATAAGAGAATATTGTGAAAAACTATGTGCCAACAAATTGGACAATCTGGAAGAAATGATAAATTCCTGGAAACATATAAACTGCCAACAATGAAACAGGAAGAAATACAAAACTTGAACAGATAAACAGCAAAGAAATTGAATCAGTAATCAAAAATCTCCTAACAAACAAAAGTCCAGGGCCAGATGGCTTTTCAGGGGAATTCTACCAAACAATTAAAGAAGAATTAATACTTATTCTTATCAAACTATTCCAAAAAAGTAGAAATGGAAAACTTCACTCATTCTTTGAGACTTGCATTACCATGATTCCAAAACCAAACACTCCACTAAAAGGAGAACTGCAGGCCAACATCCCTGATGAACATGGATGCAAATCGAATCCATCAGTACATTAAAGAATCATTCTCCACAATCAAGTGGGATTTATCCCTGGTTGCAAAGGTGGGTCAGTGTTTGCAAATCCATCAACATGATATATGACATTAATAAAAGAAAGGATAAAGATCATATGATCATCTCAATATGCAGAAATAGCATTTGACAAAGTACAGCATCCATTCTTGATAAAATCCCTCAACAAAGTAGGGCTAGAGGGAACATACCTCAACAAAAAATGTCATAGACAAAAGCCAACAGCTAATATCATCCTTATTGGGGAAAAAAATGAGAGCTTTTCCTCTATGATCAGAAACAAGACAAGGATGTTCACTCCACTACTGCTATTTAATAGAGTATTGGAAGTCCTAGCCAAGGCAATCAGACAACAAAAACAAAAGGCATCCACATTGGCAAGGAAGAAGTAAGAATTTCACTATTTGCAGATGACATGATATTGTATATGAAAACCCAAAAGATGCCACCAAAAATTGTTTGAACGGCTAGATGAATTTGATAAAGTTGCAAGGTACATAGTCAACATACGGAAATATTCTGCATTTCTATACACCAATAATGAAAAAGCAGAAAGAGAAATCAAAGAATCAATTTAATTTACAATCGTACCAAAAAAAAATAAGATATCTAGGAATAACAGTTTAAAAATAGATGAAATGCCTGTACTGTGAAAACTATAAAACACTGGTGAAAGTAATTGAAGATAACAGAAAGAATGGAAAAACATTCCATGCTCATGGATTGGAAGAAAATATGATTAGAATATCTATAGTACCCAAAGCAACCTATGCATTTATGCAATCCCTACCAAAATAGCACCAGCATATTTCAATGTATGGAACCACAAAAGACCCCAAATAGCCAAAATAATGTTGAAAAAGAAAAGCAAAACTGGAGGCATCACAATTCTGGACTTCAAAATATATTTCAAAGCTGTAGTCATCAAGATAGTATGGAACTGGCACAAAAAAAAAAAAAAGCAGACACATAGATCACTGGAACATAACAGAGAACCCAGAAATGGACCCACAAATATGTGGTCAACTAATCTTTGACAAAGCAGGAAGGAATGTCCAATGCAAAAAAGACAGCCTCTTTAGGCTCAGGAAAACTGGACAGCAACATGCAGAAATGAAACTGGACTACTTTCTTTTACCATACACAAAAATAAATTCAAAATGGAAGAAAGACCTAAATGTGAGACAGGAAACCATCACAATCCTAGAGAAGAACACAAGCACACAATAACCTCTTTGACATTGGCTGTAGATCTTCTTACTAGATAGGTCTCCTGAGGCAAAAGAAACAAAAGCAAAAAGAAATTATTGGGACTTCACCAAAATAAAAAGCTTTTTTTAAAATATTTTATTTTATTTTTTTATTAATGAGAGACACACACACAGAGAGAGAGAGAGAGAGAGGCAGAGACACAGGCAGAGGGAGAAGCAGGCTCCATGCAGGGAGCCCGACGTGGGACTCAACCCCGGGTCTCCAGGATCACACCCTGGGCTGAAGGCGGCGCTAAACCGCTGAGCCACCTGGGCTGCCCAAAATAAAGCACTTCTGCACTGCAAAGGAAACAGTAAAGAAAACTAAAAGGCAACCTACAGAATGGGAGAAGATATTTGCAAGTGACATATCTGGTAAAGGGTTAGTATCCATAATCTATAAAGAACTTATCAAACTCAACACCACAAAACTGAATACTCCAATTTATAAAATGGGCAGAAAACAGGAATAGACAATTTTCTAAAGAAAACATACAGATGACCAACAGAAACATGAAAATATGCTCAACATCACTGATTGCCAGGGAACTGCAATGAGATATCACCTCGCATCTGTCTGAATGGCTAAAATTAACAACACAAGACACAACAGATGTTAGTGTGGATGCAGAAAAAGGGGAAGCCTCTTGTACTCTTGGTGGCAATGCAAACTGGTGCAGCCACTCTGAAAAACAGAAAATAGAAATCCCTCAAAAAGTTAAAAATAGAATGATCCTACAATCCAGCAATTGTACTATTATGTATTTACCAAATGGACACAAAAACACGGATTTGAAGAGATACCTGCAATTTAATGTTTCTGAGAGCATTATCAGCAGTAGCCAAATTATGGAAAGAGCCCAAATGTCCATTGACTGATGAATGGATAAAGAAGTTGTGGTATATATATATATATATATATATATATATATATATATATATATATACAATGGAATGTTACTCAATCATAAAAATTAATTGAAAGCTTGCCATTTACAATCATGTGGATGGAGCTAGGGAATATTCTCCTAAGGAAAAAAAAAAACTCAGAGAAAGACAAATACCATATGATTTCCCTCATATGTGTAATCTAAGAAGCAAAACAGATGAACACAGGGGAAATAAAAAAAAAAGGAAGAGGCAAACCATAAAGTAGACTCTTCACTAAAGAGAACACTCTGAGTATTGCTGGAGGAGAGATTGGTGATGGAATGTGTTAAGTGGAAGATGGTCTTAAGGAGGGTACTTGTGATGAGCACTGGGTGTCATATGTAAGTGATGAATCACTGAATCCTATGCATGAAATAATATTACACTGTATGTTAACTGGAATTCAAATAAAAACTTGAAACTACAAAAAAAAGAAGGCCCACTGGCATGCATATGATTGCTCAAAGTGTAAAAACATGAGAAAATCTGAAAGCAAAATGAGGAATCCAGATAAAAGAATGAACAGAGAATAAAATATACAAAGTTTGAATAAAAATTCCAAAGGCCAGATGAAATGATATCACAGATTCAAAAAGGAGATGATTTATGCCTTACTCCAGACGGCATAAATATCACAATAATATCCACCTTTCAGAGTGAGAATAATCCAAATGGCCAATAAGTTAAAATGTCAGTAATTACCATTGTAAGAACAGTTTGGCAAATAGAGTTAAGATTTCTGGATACTTAGGAGAGATGAAAAGTAAAGATCAGAAGATAGTAAATATCAGATGCTTTTGTTACTATCATTTCAAAAATTCTGACTGCATAGTAAAGGAGAAATAAGAGTCCTTATGAAAGGAAAGGGGTGTGTGTGTGTGTGTGTGCGCATGCGCATACATTTATAAGGACCAGAGGGGGAAAAAAAAAAAGGACCAGAGGGAAACAAGAAAAGATTAAATATACAATAAGTAATTACATACTGTATAATATATGAAAGATGAGTTATAAGGAAAAAAGATAGTGAACTAACTTTAAAGTTAACTTTAAAGATCAAAAGAAGAATGTGTGAAGGTACATAGCAGTCAATTGTTAAATGGGCAGCCTGGGCAAGAAGTATTATGAATTTAGGTATTATTAGAATTTGCTTCAGCCTCTGCATCTGAGCATCTCTTGCTGGGATGGCAAGATTACATTTTCCAGCAGGATTACATTTTCCATACAGCTTGGAATGTTTGGAAGAGATTGAATTTATGACTTGCTACAGTTTGACCTTTGTATGCTACCTCCATATAAGAGAGAGAGAAAAAATACCTGTACTTCTTTTCAATTAGCTTACCTTGGATCTGAGAATTAAAGCTAAACTTGGAAATAAAATCAGTCATCCTAAACATAGAAGCTCTTTTCTACACACGAATTCTGGAACTCAGACAGCTTATTAAAAATTTAATGTCTTTTAAAAAATTGTTGTTGGGTCTCCTTTTCTTCGCTCCATCCCTCTGATCTCTCCTCCCCATTAAAATTACAGTCATCAGGATCAATTTGGTATGTTTAGATTTTCTGAGGCAGTGGATTTGTTCTGGGGCAGTTGTGTAAGCACATTTCTCTCTATGATTAAATGGAACCAGTATACCTTCTGCCATCCAAGAACACGAGCTTTATTTTTCTGAGATGGATCAAGAAGAATAATCTTTGATATTGAGTGTCATTCCTATCTATTCCTCATTTGTACACAGACAACAGTCTCCCTCTGAATCTCAAAGCAGATTGCTTTATATTATTCCTAGCAAATACAGCTGAATCGTTTAGAGTTCACTTGGGCTCTGAGAGACACAATGATCCATTCAGGAAGAACACATCAGAGACCAGATGGCATATATCACAGACCTATTAAGTATACCTTTAGAATCAAATGCTATAATCTCTAAATGTTAATAGACTAGTGAAATGTTATTTTTCTTCCTTGTTGGTAAAGAGCTTGGCAGGAATATATAAAAGTCAAGGTATCCAGAGTGGATGTTCCTAAGATTTAATTAGACAGGTAGGGGGACACCAGGGTGGCTCAGTGGTCAAGTATCTGCCTTTGCCTCAGGGTGTGATCCCCAGGTCCTGGGATCAAATCCGACATTGGGCTGCTTCTCCCTCTGCCTGTGTCTCTGCCTCTCTCTCTCTCTGTGTCTCTCATGACTACATAAAAAGAATCTTTAATCAGACAGTAGGGTGGGAGAAGTTAAAGTGTTGTTTTATTTTGGTGAAGTGATATGAAGGGTTGGAATGACATCTTGAAATCTCCAAAATCTATCTACCTGATTGAAATTTGTAGCTAAAATTCAATGAGGTCAAGATGATCTAGTCTCAAGGTCATGGTCAAGAGAACTTGGAAATTCATTATTGCATAATGATAATGCGATATCAAAAAATCATTAAATATATCAAGTGAATAATGTATAGAATTAAACTGTAACATGCTCAAGATGTTTGAGGGAGCAAAAATGATGAAGTTGTAGATTTCAGCCAATACAGTGTTTTTGTCTCAGAAATTTTTAAAATTTCAAATTTCTCACAAAAGTAAATATTTTGCATCTTTCTTACTCCCAGCAAGTTGGAAATATTTGATGTTGTGAGAAAGTATCTGCATGTCTGTCTGCCTAGAAGGGATTGAGACTGCCACAGCTAGTCTGGAAAGTTGTTCATGCTGTCAACAGGATGTTTGTGAAATCTGAATTCAGATAACATTTCTGCTCTTATTTATTCTTTAAGCTATTGAAAATACTTATTTCTATCTCTAGAAATAGATTAATAGAATATTTGCTAAAGGTTCAGATACCCCAAATATATAACATTTTTTTTAACTACTGTCCTCCAATTTTTCCTCTTCTGATCTCCTGCCTCTGGTAACCACAAATCTGACCTCATTTCCTACCAGTTGTGTGTGTGTGTGTGTGTGTGTGTGTGTGTGTTTTATTCCACATTTAAGTGAGAGAATACTGAATTTGTCTTTCTCAGTATGAATTATTTTATTTAGCATAATTCCTTCAGTGTCAATCTGTGTTGTCCCAAGTGGTAGGATTTCCTTGCATTCTATAGCTGAATATTCCTGTGTGTGTGTGTATGTGTGTGCCTGTGTGGAATGAATATAATCATAACTTCTTTATCCACCCATCTACTAACGGACACTCAGGTTATTTCTATGTGTTGGATATTATAAATAATGTTGCTTTGAACATGGGGGTACAGATATCTTTTTGAGTTAGCAATTTCATTTCCTTTGGGTATATTTACTATATACATATACATAATTACTATATCACATACTATATCACATAACTATATTACTATATCACATACATATACAAGTTCTATTTTTACATTTTTGAGGAATCTCCATACTATTTTCCATAGTGACTATAACAGTTTACATGCCCCAAAAACGTGTGCAGAAGTTCCTTTTTCCTCACATTTTTGACAACACTTGTTTCTTGTCTTCTGGATTTTATCCATACTAACAAGTGTGAGGTGATATTATGAATTTTATTTGTATTTCTCTGATAATGAATGATGCTGAGCATCTTTTCAAGTGTCTGTTGGCCATCTGTAGGTTTCCTTTGGAAAAGATCTACTGAGGTCCTCTGCCCATTTTTAATCAGATTATTTGGGATTTTGTTTGTTTCATGTTGAATTGTATAGTTTCTTTATATATTTTGGAAACTAACTCATAATGGGATATATCATTTGTATATATCTTCTCCCATTCATCAGTTTGATGATTTCCTTGGCCATATAAAAGCTATTTATTTTGATATAGTCCCAATAGTTTATTTTTGCTTTTTTTCCCTTGCCTTAGGAGACATATCTAGAAAAATATTGCTATGGCTAATGTCAGAGAAAATACTACCTATGTTCTTTTTCAAGATTTGTATGGTTTCAGGTCTCACATTTAGGTGTTTAATCCATTTTGAATTTATTTTTGTATATGGTATGAGATTGTGGTCTTGTTTCATTCTTTTACATGTAGCTGCCCAGTTTTCTCACAGCATTTACTGAAAAGACTGTCTTTTCCCCATTGTATATTCTTGCCTCCTTTATCATAGATTAATTGACCATTTAAGTATATATTTATTTCTGGATTCTCTATTCTGTCCCATTGATCTGTGTGTCTATTTTGGTGCCAGGACCATACTGTTTTGATTACTGCAGCTTTGTAATATAACTTGAAACCTAGAATTGTGATACCTCCAGTTTGTCTTTCTTTCTCAGTATTGCTTTGGCTGTCCAGGGTGTGCTGTGGTTCCATGCAAATTTTAGTATTTTTGTTCTAGTTTTTTTTTTTTTAAAGGCTCTTGGTGTTTTGATAGGGATTGTATTGAATTTATAGATTATTATGACATTTTGACAATATATTTTTCTTCCAATCCATGAGCATGGAATATCTTTCTTTTTGATTGTGTCATTTTCAATGCCTTTCACCAGTATATTACAGTTTTTAGAATACAGGTCTTTGTTTAAGTTTATTCTGGGTTTTTTACTTTTGGATTTTTCTGTGTTTAATGTCATCTGTAATATTGACCATTTAACTTCTTTACTGATATGAATGTCTCTTATTTTCTTCTTTGATTTCTGTGGCTAGTACTATGTTAAATAAAAGTGGTGAGAGTGGAAATTATTGTCTAATTCCTGACCTTAGAGGGAATGCTCTCAGTTTTTCACCATTGAGGATGATGTTAGCTGTGGACTTTTCACACACATCCTTTATTATGTTGGCATATGTTCCCTTTAACACCATTTTGTTAAGATTTTTTTTTATCATGAATGGATGTTGAGCCTTGTCAATGCTTTTTTCTAGTTAGTTTCAGTGTATGGTTAGATTGTTTCATTTTTCTTGTTTTTTGAGGTAGGCCTGTATTGCTATATACTTTCCTTTTAGAACTGCTCTCACTGTGTTCCAAAGATTTTTGACCATTGTGTTTTCACTTTCATTTGTCTCCATGTTTTAAAATTTTCTTCTTTGATTAATTCATTGACTCATTAGTTGTTTAGTATCATGCTATTTAGTCTTCTAAAGTTTTTCTCCAGTTTTTTTCTTATGATTTATGCTTACTTTCATACTGCTGTGGTTGGAAATGATGCCTGGTATAATTCCAATCTTCTTAAGTTTATTGAGGTTTGCTTTATGGCTTAATATGTGATCTATCCTGGAGAATATTCTATGTATACTTGAAAAGATTGTATATTCTGTTGTTTGGGGATAGAATGTTCTGTATATATCTGTTATGTCTTTCTGGTCCAATGTATCATTTAAAGACATTGCTTATTTATTTTATCTCTGGAAGATGTATTCAGTGATATAAGTGGAGTGTTAGTCCCCTATTATTATTGTAGTACCATCATTTTCTCTCTTTATGTATGTTAATATTTGCTCTATGTATTTAAGTGCTCCAGTGTTGGGTGTGTAGATATTTATAATTGTTATATCTTCTTGTTAGATTGATCCCTTTATCCTTATGTATGCCTTTCTTTGCCTTTCATTACAATCTTTGTTTTAAAGCCTACTTTGTGTGATATAAGTATTGCTGCCTTGGCTACTTGTTTCTTTTCTCTTTTGTTTCTATTTGCATAGTGAATGTTTTTCCATCCTTTCACTTTCAGTCTCTATGAGTCTTTAGATCTGAGGTGCATTTCTTGTAGGCAGTATAGATGGGTTTTCCTTTTTTTAAAAAATTTTATTTACTTATTCATGACAGACAGAGAGAGAAAGAGAGAGAGAGAGAGAGAGAGGCAGAGACACAGGCAGAGGGAGCCTGTGGGACTGGATCCCGGGTCTCCAGGATCACGCCCTGGGCTGAAGGTGGTGCCAAACCACTGGGCTATCAGGGCTGCCCTGGGTTTTCCTTTTTTTGGGTGAGGGGAGGAGTTGCTTTTTTATCCATTCTACCCCTCTATGCCTTTTAATTGGGGACCTGTCTTCCAGATTGCTGATACATCCCTCTACATTCTCTAATCTATTAATTCCCTCTAATGTGTTTTTTATTTTAGTTATTCTTCAACTCTGAATGTTTTTTTTTATTAATTTATATCTCCTTATTGAAGGTCCCACTGAGTTCCTCCATTCTTTTCTCCAGCCCAGCAAACATCTTTTTGATCATTACTTTAAATTCTTTATCAGGCACATTGCTTATCTCTGTTTTATTCAGTTCATTTTTTGGAATTTTTTCTTGTTCTTTCTTTTGGAGTGTATCATCTGTCTCCTCATTTTGTTCAACCTTCTGTGTTTATCCTTGTGGATTAGAAAAAGTGACTACTTCTCTTAAAGTTGAAGAAGTGGTCTTGTGTATGCAGGCTATGGGTACTTGGTGATAGGGTTGGCTTACTGGAGCTCTGGCTATATATATTAGTTACTCTTTTAAACCATAGTTTTTACAGAAAGAATAAAGAAAATAATAAGAAGAAAAAACAAATAAAAGAAGAAAAATTTAAAAAGAAAATAAGATTATAAAAATAGAATTAAAGAAGAGAACAAGAAAGAAAAGAACAAATCCAAAAAGAAATTAAGAAAAACAAATTCAAAAAGTAATATATATATATATATATATATATATATATATATATATATATCCCACAAAACCACCTCTTGTTTCCTATGCTCCAGCACCACAAGGCAGCTGGTATGGGCTTATGGAGCCTGGGCTTGTAAGCTCACTATAAGCCAGACCCTACTTCAGTCTGGGCTTTTATGATGGAGGGGGAGAGAATATTCCCACAGTTTCTCAGTTATCTTAACCATAGTTGTTGTTGTTGTTATTGTTGTTGTTGTTGTTGTTTCTGTGCCCCAGCATAACCAGGATATGGGCTTAAGGACTGGCATGAGCTTGCTGAAGGTGAAAGCTTTTTATGATAATCTGACTTACCAATTTTGTCATAGGGATCTGTAATTATGGTATCTGAACCCACCCCTTGTGGTGGCCAAACCCTGCTCCAGTCTGGGCTTTTATGATGGAGGCCGAGAGGGCATTCCCACAGTTCCTCAACCCTTTTAAACTATAGCTTCTTTCTCTGTGATCTGACATGACTAGGTTGGGATGCTAGGCTCACTGGTCTCAAGTTCACTGAGATGACTGGACCCACTTATTATGGTGTCCAAATCCTGCTCTAGTCTAGGTTTTGAAGGTTGGGTGGGAACATAAACTGACATTCTTCAGTTCCTCTGACCTGGAGAGATTTCCCACAGCACTTCCATTGTTTAGCAGAGCTTTAGGGTGGTCCCTTTCATAAGCTATTTGCTCTTTTAAATTTTTTTTTTATTTCAAGATAGTTAACACACAGTATTAGTTTCAGGTATAAAATACAGTGATTCAATAATCCTTATATCACCCAGTGCTCATCATGACAAGTGCACTCCTTAATTCCCATTACCTTTTTTATCCATCTCCCCACACACCTCCCCTCTGGTAACCATCAGTTCTCTATAGTTAAGAGTCTCTTGGTTTGTTTTTATCCCTTTGTTTGTTTGTTTTTCTTTAATTCTACATATGAGTGAAATCATACGGTATTCGTCATTGTCTGACTGGCTTATTTTGCTTAGTATAAGACTCTCTAACTCCCTCCATGTCTTGCAAATGGCAAGATTTCATTCTTTCTTATGTCTTAATAATATTCCACTGTATATATATCTTCCACTTCTTTATCCATTCATCTATTGATGGACACTTGGATGTTTCCATAATTTCAGTATTATAAATAATGCTGCAATAAACATAGGGATGCAAGTATCTCTTCAAATTAGTATTTTTGTATTTTGAAGGGTAAATACCCAGTAGATCAATTGCTCAATCAGAGCAATTGAGCTTCTTTTTTAACTTTTTGAGGAACTTCAATGCTGTTTTGCATAATGGCTGTACCAGTTTGCATTTCCACCAACACTATGGAAGGGTTCTTTTTTCTCCACATTCTCACCAATACCTGTTGCTTCTTGTGTTTTTAATTTTACCCATTCTGACAGGTGTGAGGTGATATTTCACTGTAGTTTTGATTTCTATTTCCCTAATGGTGAGTGACTGTAGAGTATCTTTTCATGTGTCTATTGACCATCTGCATATCTTCCTTAGAGAAATGTCTGTTCATATCTTCTTGTTTTTTGATTGGATTATTCATTTTGGGGGGTGTTGAGTTGTATAAATTCTTTATATATTTTGTTTTATTTTTTCAAGATTCATTTACTTATTTTAGGGGTAGTGTGGGAGGCAAGCACGCACAGAGGAGAGGGGAAGAGGGAAAGAGAAAATGACTCCTTACTGAGCATGGAGATCAATGCCTCCACCTTTGCTTTCAAAATTGCTTCAGCTATTCAAGGTCTTTTTAGGTTTTA
The DNA here is from genome assembly GCF_003254725.2 of Canis lupus dingo. Lineage (NCBI taxonomy): Eukaryota > Metazoa > Chordata > Mammalia > Carnivora > Canidae > Canis > Canis lupus. The sequence goes on from NC_064265.1 coordinate 22,184,128, forward strand.
GGATTGTTTGTTCTACTTCTGTAAAAAATACTGTGTTTTGATAGAGATTGCATTAAATGTGTAGATTGCTTTGGGTAGTATAGACATTTTTTAACTTTATTTGTTCTTCAATCCATGAGCATAAAGTGTCTTTCCATTTCTTTGTGTTGTCTTCAATTTATTTCAACAATATTTTACGGTTTTCAGAGTACAGATTTTTCACCTCTTTGGTTAGGTTTATTCTTAAGTATCCTTTTATTTTGGATGCATTTGTAAATGAGATAGTTTTCTTAATTTCTCTTTCTGATGCTTTATTATTAGTGTATAGGAATTGCTACAGGTTTCTGCACATTTACTTTGCATCCTGTAACTCTCCTGAATTCATTTATCACCTCTGGCAGTTTTCTGGTGAAGTCTTTAGTTTTTCTTGTATCGTATCATGTCATCTGCAAATAGTGAAAGTTTTACTTTCTCCTTACCAATTTGGATGTCTTTTATTTCTTTTTGTTGTCTGATTGTTGTGGCTAGGACCTCCCGTACTATGTTGAATGAAAGTGGACTTTTTGTCTTGTTCTTGATGTTAGGGGGAAAGCTTTGTTTTTCCCCAATGAGTAAGATGTTCACTGTGGGTTTTCATATATGGCCTTTATTGCGTTAGGGTATATTACCTCTAAATCTATTTTGTTGGAAGCTTTTATCATGAATGGTTGTACTTTGTCAAATGTCTTAATCTATTGACCTGATCATATAGTTTTTATCTTTTCTTTTATTGATTTATCACATTGATTGATTTGTGAATATTGATCCAACTTGCTTGCATCCTAGGAATAAATCAAACTTGATCATGGTGGATGATTTTTTGTAGTATATTTTGGATTCTACTTGCTAATATTTTGCTGAGAATTTTTGTTTCTATGTTCTCATAGATATTGGCCTGTAGTTCTCTCTGTGTGTGGTGTCTTTACCTGGTTTTTGGTATTAGGGTAATACTGGCTTATTGGCATCATAGAATGAATTTGGAAGTTGTCCCCTTTTTTTGAATTCATTGAATGGAATAGATATTAACTCTTCTTTAAATGTTTGGTAGAATTCATCTGTAAAGCACTCTAGTCCTGGACTTTTGTTTGTTGGGAGTTTTTTATTTTATTTTTATTTTTTTTATTACTGATTCAATCTCTTTGCTTATAACCAATGTGTTCAAATTTCCTAATTCTTCCTGCTTTAGTTTTTGTAGGTTATATATTTCTAGGAATTTATCTATTTCTTCTAGGTTGTCTAATCTTTTGGCATATAGTTTTTGTAATATTTTCTCACAATTGTTATTTCTTTGGTGTTTGTTATTTCTTCTCTTTCATTTGTGATTTTGAGTCATTCTCTCTCTCTCTCTCTATCTCATGAGTCTGGCTAGAGGTTTATCAGTTTTGTTGATCTTTTGAAAGAACCACCTCCTGGTTTCATTGATCTATCCTTTTTTTTTTTAGTTTCCATTTTGTTTATTTCTGCTCTAATCTTTATTTCCTTCCTTCTACTGCTTTGGAGTTTTGATTTCTTCTTCCAGCTCCTTTAGGTATAGGGTTCAGTTGTTTATTTGAGATTTCTCTTGCTTCTTGAGGTAGGCCTGTATTACTATAAATTCCCCTCTTAGAACTGATTTTGCTGAATTCCAAAGGTTTTGTTACCATTGTGCTTTCATTTTTGTTTCCATGTACTTTTTGATTTATTCTTTGATTTCTTTTTCTTTTTTTATTCTATGATTTCTTGATTGACCCATTCATTGTTTAGTAGTGTGTTATTTATACTCCATGTATCTATGGTCTTTACAGATTTTTTCTTGTGGTTCATTTCTAGTTTCATACTTTGTGGTCAGAAAATATGCATGGTATGACTTCAGTCTTTTTGAATTTGTTGAGGCTTATTTAATCACCTAACGTGATCTTTTCTGGAGAATACTCTGTGTGCACTTGAAAAGAATGTGTATTCTGCTGTTTTAGGATGGAATGTTCTGAAAAATCTGTTAGATCTATCTTGTCTACTATGTCATTCAAAGCCACTATTTCCTTGTTGGTTTTCTGTTTGGATGATCTGTCCATCAATATAAGTAGTGTGTTAGGTCCTGTACTATCATTATATTATTATCAATTAGGTTTTTTTTTCTATTTGTTATTAACTGTGTTATGTATTTGGGTGCTCCCATGTTGGGTGGATATATATTTATAATTGGGCATATTTTCTTGTTGGATTGTCTCATTATTATATAGTATCCTTCTTTGTCCCTTTTTACAGACTTTGTTTTAAAGTGTATTTCATCCAAAGGAAGTATTAGCAACCCTGGCTTTCTTTTCACATCCATTTGTAAAACAAATGGTTCTTTATCTCCTCACTTTCAATCTGCAGATGTCTTTAGTTCTGAAATTAGTCTCTTGTAGGAAGCAGATAGATGGGTCTTGCTTTTTTTAGCCACTTTGTCACTCTTGTTTTTTGAATGGAGCATTTAGTCCATTTACACTCAAAGTAATTATTGATAGGTATGTATTTATAGCCATTTTGTTACTTCTTTAGAGGTTATTTGTGCGGTTTTTCTCTGACCTCTTCTTCTTTTGATCTCTTTCATAATCTGCTCATTTTCTTTAGTGATACACTTGGAATCCTTACTCTATGTTTTGCATATCTTTTACTGTTTTTTTTCATTTGTGGTTATCATTTAGTCTATATAAAATATCTTCTGCATATAGCAGTCTATTTTAAGTTGATGATTGCTTAATTTTGAACTCATTCTTTACTCTTCTCCTCTCCACGTTTCAGATATTTAAATATTTAGTATCATATTTTACCTTCTTTTATCTTGTACTTAACTAATTTTTACAGATACATTTAGGTATTTTGTTTTGCTTTTGTGCTTTTTTTTTTTTTTTACTCTTACTTATGGTTTTTCTTTTCCACTCAGAGTCCCTGTTAACATTTCTTGTAAAGCTTGTTTAGTGGTCATGAGTTCTCTTAATTTTTGTCTGGTAAACTCTATCCCTCCTTCTATTCTGAATGATAGCCTTGCTGCATATTTTACCCTTTACTCTTGGCTGCCAATTTTACCCTTTCAGCACTTTGAATATATCATGACACTCTCTTCTGTCCTGCAAAGATTCTGCTAAACATTCAGTGGATAGCCGTATGGTGTTTCTTTTGTATGAAATGCTTTTTTCTTGCAACCTTTATAATCCTTTTTCTCTTTCTTTCTTCTTTCTTTCTTTTGTCATTTTATTTTTTTTATTTTTTATTTTTTTAAATTTATTTATTATAGTCACACACACACACACAGAGAGAGAGAGAGAGAGAGAGAGAAGCAGAGACACAGGCAGAGGGAGAAGCAGGCTCCATGCACTGGGAGCCCGACGTGGGATTCGATCCCGGGTCTCCAGGATCGCGCCCTGGGCCAAAGGCAGGCGCCAAACCGCTGCGCCACCCAGGGATCCCTTTTTTTTGCCATTTTAATTACTGTGTGTCCTGGTGCAGACTACTTGGGTTGAATCTCTGTGCCTCTTGAATCTGGATCTCTCTTTCCTTCCCCAGATTTGGGAAGTATTCAGTTATTATTTCTTCAAATACATTTTCTGCCCCTTTTCTCTCTCTCTCTTCTCCTTCTGGGATCCCTATAATACAAATGTTATACTTGATGGTGTCACTGTGTTCTTTGTTCTCATTGTGCAGTATTTGTGTGTTTCTTGCCTGTTCTGATTGCTGATTGCTTTCCATTACTCTATCCTCTAGGTCACTGATATATTCTTCTGTTTCCTATAAGCTGCTCTTTATTTTACCTATTATATTTTTAATTTCTTTTATTGAGTTCTTCATATTTGAATTTTTTTTTTATCTCTTTGTCAATGGTTTCACTGCTGTCATCCATCCTTTTCTGAAGTCCAGTAAGTATCTTTATGATCATTACTTTAAATTCTCTATCAGGCCCATTATTTGTTTGTTTTGCTTAGGTTTCTTGCTGTGGTTTTGTTTTTTCTCGTCTCCTCATGTTGTCTACCTCTCTATGTCTGTTCCTGTGTTTTGAGACAGTCAGCTGCATCTGCTACTCTTGAAAGTAGTGGCTTTATCAAGAGGTTTTATAGTGCCCTGCAGTGCAATGTTTCCTGTTCACCAGCACCTGGCACTTCATGGGAGTCTCCTCTATGTGTACTGCTTGCATCCTGGTATTGTATCTGAGTCGTTTTTCCTTTCAGTCCAGAGATCTGCACCTGTCTACCTATTATACACTGTGTTTGCTATCTGTGATGTTAGTGAGACCTAAGCAGACGTGCTCTGAGGAAGCATGACTACAGAAAGACTCAGGGATGGGGTGGCAGTGTTAACAAAATCTGCACTCAGCTGCTAGTCCTAGGCTGGATATTTGAAGCATGGTGGCAGCCAGGGGCACAGCAGCCAGGAGCAGGCACCATCTGTGTACAGGATAGCTGTGCAGTATGTACATGGCCCTAATAAAATTTGCACTGAACCACTAGTCCCAGGCCAGATCCTTGTAAGTGCAGTGGTTGCCAGGGGCATGGTGCATGGGGTGGTTGGCTGGGTGGGGTGTGTGTGGCATTAAAATTTGCACTGAGTCCAGGGCCTAGGCCAACATACTTGGACTGGCTCAGTCCTCAGGAGAACTGTGGGCAGGGCACACTGCTAGCAGGTTAGGTAGCAATTGCCACCTCCTGCAAGTGGCTCTGTGTTTATGCTGGGGGTAGGGGAGGAAAATGGTACCTGACAACTCCTTTGTTCCAGGAGAAGTTCCCCAACAGGCTCTGAAATCAATATAAACAGATCTCTCTGACCTTTGCCCCAGTGTTGTGCAAATGTGCAAACTATGGCTTCTATGTTGCCCTCCTCTTGGCTATTCTCTCTTTCAGAGCAGAGACCCAATTATCACTGGCCCTCCTGGCCCATCCACTGAGGACTCAGCTTACTTTTAAAGCTCTGGGCTCCAAGTTACCTGTTTATGCAAACTCACAGAATCCATCCCCTCTAGTTTTCAAGGCTGGAAGTTATGGGGATTTGTTTGCTCTTTGTGGTCCCCCTGGTGCTTTCCCCTCGCACCTACAGCTCCCTCCCTCCCTCCTGGAGATAGCTCCCAAACACTGTTTCTGTTCTAACTTCTCTAGTGTGGTTTCTTCTCTACATTTAGCTATGGAATTTGTTCTGCCGGTCTTAATTGCTCTTTGGCTTATTCACTCACATGTGAGTGCTATGTAGTTGTAAACATGGGATAAGGTGAGCTTAGGGTCCTCTTACTTCTGCCATGTTTCAAAGCCTCTTGCTAGTAGCTCATTTAAATCATGCCTGCTTTTCTGTGCCCAAGGGCAGAGGGATCTGTTCCCGGTCCCACAGTACTATCCTTCTATATTGTGTTCTTAACATTGAGGGCAGGTGTTCCTTTTGTTACTGTGTCTTTGTCTCTTTTGTTCTCTTGCCATTTTCTCTATCTTTGGTTGTTCAGTAACTATTCAGTCAGCCTTCAGTTCTTTTTCATTGTTACATTAATATGTGTCATTTAGTGTGTTCTGTGGAGGAGGTGAGTTCAGAGTCTTCCTACATTGCTATCTTGAGAATCAAGTTTTATTCTTTTACAAGTGAATAATCTTCCCAGCACCATTTCTTAAAGAGGCTATCTTTTCTCCTTTGAGTATTGTTGACTCTCTTCTCAAAGATTAGTTGTCTATTTATGCTCTGGTTTATTTACAAACTCTTAATTCGGTTCCATTAGTACATTTGTCTGTTTTTTATGGTAGTACCATATTGATTTAATTACTATAGCTTTATAGCATAGCTTGAAATCAGGAAATGTGATGCCTCTAGCTTTGTTATTTTTTTTTCCTCAGGATTTCTTTGGCTATTCATTGTCTTTTGTGGTTCTATATAAATTTTAGAAGTATTTTTCTATTTCTGTGAAAAATGTCATTGGTATCTTGATAGGGATTGCACTGAATCTGTGGATGAGTATTGTTAGTATAGGCATTTTAAGAGTATTAATTCTTGGGCCTTCTGGATGACATAGTTTCTTAAGAATCTGATTTGGTTTCAGCTCAGGTTGTGATCTCAGATTCATGATCGAGCCTGTGTTAGGCTCTGCACTCAGTCAGAGTCTCCTTAAGATTCTCTCTCCCTTTGCTCCTCTCCCACTCTCTCTCTCTCAAATAAATTACATCTTTAGGAAAAACATATTAATTCTTCTAATCTATTAACATGGAATACCTTTCCATTTATTTGTGTTGTCTTTGATTTCTTTCATCAATGTCTTGTACTTTTCAGAGTAGAGATCTTTCAACTTCCTGGCCTAGATTATTCCGAAGTATTTTATTGTTTTTGATGCCATTGTAAATGAAATCAATTATTTCTTTTTCAGAAAATTGTTAGTGTATAGAAATACTATTGATTTCTGTATTTAATTTTTTACTCTGCAACTTTACTGACTGATTAGTCTCACAGCTTTTGCTTGAGTCTTTTGTATTTTCTCAATAAAAATCATGTCATCTGCAAATAGAGACAGTTTTACTTCTTCTGTTTCAACTCTGATGCCTTTTCTTTCTTTTTCTTGACTGATTGCTACAGCTAAGGTCTTCAAGTACTATATTGAATAGGAGCAGTGAGAGTGGGCATCCTTCTTATGTTCTTATATTAAAAGAAAAACTTTCTGGGGAGCCCGGGTGGCTCAGTAGTTTAGCACAGCCTTCGGCCTGGAGTGTGATCCTGGAAACCCGGGATCAAATTCCACATAGGGCTCCCTGCATGGAGCCTGCTTCTCCCTCTGCTTGTGTCTCTGCGCCTCTCTCTCTCTCTCTCTCTCTCTCTCTCTCACTCTCTCGAATAAATAAATAAAATCTTAAAGAAATCTTTAAAATCTTAAAGAAAGCTTTTCTTTCTTTCTTTTTTCTTTTCTTTTCTTTTTTTTTTTTTAAGAGGAAAAGCTTTCAGCCTTTTATCATTGAGTATGATGGTAGCTGTGGGCTTTTCATAGATTACTCTCATTATGTTGAAATATGTTCCTTCTAGGAGACAGAACATGAGAGACTCCTAACTCTGGGAAACGAACAAGGGGTGGTAGAAAAGGAGGTGGGCAGGGGGGTGGGGGTGACTGGGTGACAGGCACTGAGGGGGGCACTTGATGGGATGAGCACTGGGTGTTATTCTATCTATATGTTGGCAAATTGAACACCAATAAAAAATAAATTAAAAAAAATAATATGTTCCTTCTATATCTTATTTAAGTGGTTTTTATTATGAACATGTTGAATTTTGTCAAAACTTTTTTCTGTATCTATGGAGATGATTTTTTTTTCTTTCATTGTATTCATGACTGATTCTTTGTCACATAATGACCTTGTCTATTTTTACTATTTTTAGCTTAAAGTCCATTTTGTCTGATACAAGTATAGCTATTTCAGCTTTTTGGTATTGCTATCATTTGCTTGAAATGTCTCTTTGTATTTATTTATTCTATATGTATCTTTAAGGCTAACAGTCTCCTGTAGGCAGTATATCATTGGATCATGTTATTTATTTTTCTTATCCATCCAGCCATTGTATATCTTTGGATTAAAGAATTTAATCCATTGATGTTTAAAGTAATTGGTGATAGATAAGAATTTCTTTACCATTATGTTAATTGATTTCTGGTTGTTTTGTAAAGTCATTGTTCTTTATTTCTTATCTTGCTGTCTTTCTTCATTTTTTGATGTCTGACAGTAGGCTTTGACTTCATCATTTTTTGTGTGTGTAATTGTTTACACAATTGTGCCATGAAGCTTACATTAAATACAATTGTTTTTTTTTTTAAAGACTTTTTTTTTTAATTTTTTTATTTATTTATGATAGTCACAGAGAGAGAAAGAGAGAGAGGCAGAGACATAGGCAGAGGGAGAAGCAGGCTCCATGCACTGGAGAAGCAGGCTCCATGCACTGGGAGCCCGATGTGGGATTTGATCCCGGGTCTCCAGGATCGCGCCCTGGGCCAAAGGCAGGCACCAAACCGCCGCGCCACCCAGGGATCCCCATTAAATACAATTGTAACACCTTACTTTAAAGTAATAACTTCAATAGAATGTCTAAATTTTATACTTATTTTTATCCTCTCACATTTCATGTCTTTGCTATATTTAACATTGCATAATTATGGTTATCTTACATTTGTTTTAACTTTAGAGTTATAAGTAAATTATGTGCCACTATTATCATATTGAAGAATTTAATTTTAACTATAATTTAGCATTACCAATGAGTTTTATGCTACCATTTTTATATTTTTATGATGTTAATTACCCCTGTCCTTTTACTTACACTCAAAGAATTCCCTTCAGTATTTCTTGTAAGGCATATCTGAACTCCCTCAGCTCTTGATTTTTCAGAAGGTCTCTATCTCTCCTTCATTTCTGAAGGGCAGTTTCACCAAGTATAGAATACTTAGTCAGCAGTTTTTTTTTTTTTTTTTTCTTCTTCTTCAATATTTTGAATATGTCAACCCATTCTCTTTTGGCTTGAAAAGTTTCTGGTGAGAACAACAGTCTTACAGTTTCCCTTGCATGTAATTTTTTTCTCCTGATGCTTTTAAAATTCTTTATTTTTGATTTTTGACAATTTAATTATATGTGTCTCATTGCAGCCTTATTCGGGTTTAACCGTTTAGGGTCCTTTGACTTTCATGGATGTAGATGTCTATTTCTCTTCCCAGTTTTGGGAAGTTTTCAGACATATTGTTTAAATACTCTTTCTGTCCCTTTCCCTTTTCTTTCTGGACTTTCCATCAGCAATTATTGTTTCTTTCCATGTGTCACACAAGTTCATAGGCTGTATTCCACTTTTCTTTTTTAATCTTCTGACTAGATAATTTCAAATTTCTCATGCTCCAGGTTGCTGATTCTTCCTTCTGCATTATCTAGTTTGCTTTTGAAACTCTATTGAATTCTTCAGTTAATTTACTGTATTTTATAAATCAGGAATCTTTTTATGGCTTCTGTTTATTAAATATTCATTTTGTTAGTTAAATAAAATTAAGAAAACATTTAATAATCAGTCTGTGTGTTCTTATAGATCACTAAGCCTCCTAAGAGGGTTATTCTAATTCTTTGTCTGACAGTTTATGGATCTCTATTTCCTTAGGGTCAGTTAATGTAGCTATATAGTTTAGTTTTCCTTGGAGGTAATGTATTTACCTGATTTTTCATTATCTTTGATTCTTTACTCAAACTCATGGATACCAATGTAATCAGGTTCCTCTTCCAGACTTTATATGTTATTTTGGCAGAACAGATCTTTATAAGTCAAGTCAATTAAGTTTTTGGGTGTGTCTGCTGTTAGTGTCTTTAGGATGGGCCTGTTATTGGAATCTATTTTGGGTGAGGCAGCTGTTCTAGTTCTGAGGTCAGGGCTGGGTGGTGTGCCACTGGCTGAAAGAAGTTGGAAGGGAACCCTGGCTTGGTTTCTTATCCAAGTGAAACTGTAGAAGTGCTATCCATTCGCCTGGTCAGGCTTACTAGATGGTTGGTACTGAGTATTATAGTTATTACTAGGTGTTTCTTAGAGTCAGCTTCCTTGCTCTGGTTGAGCAGCAGGGCAGGACCTAGGGCCTGTGTATCTTATTATTTGAGAACTCAACTCAGTCGAGAATGTGCATTTAATTACCTTATCAGGTGAGGCCACCATTTTTGCTGTGCAAATGGGAAAAGCCATGGGCTGTATTCTCCATTTAAGTAAAACTGTAAGAAAGGCTGTTGGATGAATAGTGCAGCTTTCTGTGTGCTGTGTTTAGGCTCCTTGCTCAGACAGGCTCTATTCAACAATAAAGGAGACTATAAATTAGTTTCCTGTCTGGGCACAATGGGAGGTGGGAAAGCTTTTTGTCTTAACTCTAGCCAACTGCACCTCAAGCTCCCTGACTAAATAGAGACACTGGCTTTACACTGCAATCCATCAGCTCTGCTTGCCCATTTTGGCTCAAGTTGCTCACTTAAATAGCTTACAGGTGCTCTTACCAGCACTTTTGGACCAGTGGGACCTAGGAATCACAGTAGATGTGGTTACGTTTCAGCTTACTTGCCTGGTAACCAGTCTTTTTACTACATTTTATTCCTATTTTATCAATGACTCTTCAAACTTTGAGGATATCTGTGGATGTTTGCAAAAGCTTATGGTTTACCTACTTTGACAATTTCAGGTTTTTTAGAAACTACCTCTTTTGTCTAGGGTTTCCCACAGGCTGTTTCAAGCCCCTTTCTTCCTAGGCCTGAGTTAAAACTATTTGTTCAATCGCATTCTTACAAGAAGTTCAAAGAAAGGAGAAAGGAAACAAAAACTCTCCTTAGCGTGTATGACATTGACATTAGATCTGGAACAAGGTTTAGAAAGGGTAGAATTTGAAAATAATCAGTTAGGCTTAGCACCAAAGCTTGTGTTTAGATGTCTTCTCTGTCATGTGAAATGCTCAGAATTGGTTATCTTATTGAGATAAAAGGGATAAATCTGAATAAGGTCTTTTTTATGGACACCAATAAATATATAAGTGGCTTTACTTTTTGGATGGATATGACTCAATTAAGACCCCAACTCAAAAACCCTATTACCCACTTGCTAGAAAGGCAGTGAAACAAGAAAGAAGAAAAAATGATGTATCAAAAGTTGTGACTTTTGACCAGCTGGATTTACTGATGGATTTTAAGGGACAACAATACATTATAAACACAAAACTATATTTTAGAAAGTGATTTAAATGATTGCAGGAGCTGTTCTCTCAGAAGAGGTTTCAAAATATTATCATTAAAAAAATCAAAATGTGAACAAAAGTTTTAAATAATGGGACTGCAGCAAAGATGCAGTCTTAGCAATAAACATTGATATTCCCCAAATGGCTTAAATTTGATTGTGCCGAATGAGTAATGCTCATGAATTAATGTACATTATTTATTGAAATTCTTATGCCTCCCCTTCAGCAGAACCTTATCAGAGAAGAATAGATCCCCATAGTACTCTACCCTGAGCTTTCTGTCAGGAACATATTAAATTACTCACATAATGATGCTTAAGCATCTATTCGTAGGAACATTTGGAGCCTCAAAATGCCCTATAGTGAATAAATACCATGTGAGTAACTCTTAAGTGACTCATTGCCTTCAGTGGACATTTGCCCTGGAAGGCAGGGAGTGTAAGACTTGGTGTGTGAGGTATGTTTCCAACTGATTAGAGTTGAGCTTTGTTTCTTGTTTATTTTCATTCTCTCTCTTGTTCTAGTTCTCCTTCAACTTAGACTTGTATGTAAAAGGCTGATATCATGACCAACTGATTTTGTCACTGCATCTTTATCATTGATGTTTTAAGCAAACTGCAGAGCTCACTATAATTTTTTAATACTTACCAGCATCAACTAGATGGTGCCACTATTTGCTATGATATGGAAGAATTTATGCATTAATAGGTTAAAGAAAGCAAATTAATGAAAACAAAGATATATACTGTGAAATGACTGATTTTTACCTTCTAAATATACTCATATTTCAAATAATGGAAAAAATTAGTAAGTTTAACTTTAAAATATACATATATATTGGGACACCTGAGTGGCTCAGTGGTTGAGTATCTACCTTTGGCTCAGGTCTTGATCCTAGGGTCCTGGGATGGATTCCTGCATCAGGCTCCCCACGGAGAGCCTGCTTCTCCCATCTGCCTATGTCTCTGCCTCTCTCTCTCTGTGTCTCTCATGAATGAATAAATACATCTTTTTAAAAAATAAAACTATGTTTATATATTGCAAAATCCAAACAGAAGAACAAAAAGAGCAATAATAATCTCCAAGTACAATAAAGTGAAACATCTATGAATTCAGTAACTTCTACTTTAGTTGCAAGTAAATTCTTCCTTTTACAAAGCTCTAGTTCCATTTATCAATTTATTTTCAGGTTTTAAGTTGTCAATCTCATCTGTGGTGGCTGTATTAAATTTTTTTGCTAGAACATCATACCTATTCTTGCACATTTACTTGGTCAGAGTGCTGTCTTATGTAATGTCATGTAGCCTCATGTATCTCCTACAAAAACGTCTTAATACATCCTAAAATAACTATCTTTGAATCTATTTTTCCTTCTATAGTAGAAGCAAATGGTGGCATTGTGGCTGTTCTAGAGGTTTTCATTGCTTCTTGTTAACTTTCTCTGAGTCAAAGACTCAGAAACTTTTCCAAGAGTCAAGTTCACTATAAAACAGATGTCTTTATATTCAGTGTTCTACATTATGAACATGAGTTTCTTATTGGAGTGAGAGCCAAATGGATTAAGTATATTTAATCTGCCTCCACCCCTCTTTTCTCTCTCTCCTTTGATTTGTAGCTTTGATTTGTAGCTTCTATTGATGTTACGAATAATGAACCTAGAACAAAAAAGATGCTGGAAGCAAATAGGCACCATGGGTATTATTTACTTCATATTTATTAGAGATCTAAAAAATAAGAACAACAAATATATTTGAAGTGTTAAATGCTTTGCTATATAGTATATACAACTGCATACATAGAGTTTGAGAAACACTTTCAGTGGAAAGAAATTGGATAAACCTTTTAGTTAACAAATGTTAAATATCTAGAGTTAAGTAGTTTTCAACTTTGGAAGATACTTTGGTCCTCTGAGGTTCAGTGTCTTTATATAAAAAAATTTTTAATAAAAAAATAAAAATAACCTGTTCCACAGTTGTTGGAAACATTGTATGAGAGTAATATGAATAATGCATATAATATATTCCCAGTGGACATTACTCAATTAAAGCTTCAGAAATGTCTTCTAAAACATTTTCTGAAAAATGTCTTCATTTTTTTTTTACATGATAAAATTTGATTGGTCTTTTTTCTCTGGGACATCCAGTGTGTTCTTGACATCAGTGGACAGGTGGGAGGAGTTAAAATTTGGATTGAGGAGTTAGGATACATCTTTTTAAAAATTAACATGTACTGGGTGGTATTAAATCAGTATTACAAATATTTTCAAAAATTCTATGTATTATATATATTTCTCATACCTATTTCAGGAGTGTGTAGGATTACTCCTTTATAGATGAAGAAATGGAAGCTCTAAGACAACTCAGTTTCAAGAAAAGCTCTACTCCTCTTCAAGATCTGTTATGCCATTTTAAAATTTATGATAATAAGAATTGATTTGGATTCTTTTTCCCTCTTAAGATTAGTTTAAGAAACATATAGAGTGATCACCTAATAACCTGCAAGAGCTGGCTGACTGTATTCATGTGGCACGGACACTACTGATAACACTACTCTCACCCAGGACCTAAGTATATATTTGACTTGCTATAATGATTCCAGGCCTATAGTAAGACTAGATATTTATGTTTGGAGATTTTTGTCTTCACACCAGTTAGTTTCAGAGAAGTTTCATATCTTCTTGACAACATAAGTATATAATGTTAAATATTTACTAAAAGATATTTTTAAAATTATTTTTAATTTTAAATTATTCTGTGAGGTATATTATTATTATATAAATTTTATTAAAAATTTTAATAATTTAAAATTATTCTGTGAGGTATACTGGTTTTGATATACACATATTAGCTTCCTGTCTAAATAATTAAATGTGTAAGTTAATTCCCTCACTTTATTGAAAGTGAAACTAGATTGAAGATTGTCAAGTAAAACATGCTAAAATGACATGACCAATATCACTCATCATCTCTATAATTGTGTTAGTCAGTTTAAATATTGGAAATATCTGGTTGTCTTTTATGACTCTATAAGGAGAGTTCTTCAGTTTTCAGAATGGAGGAGTCACTAAATCGTCCCTAATCACTTCCATGATGCTGCCTTCTTACTGAAGCTGAGTGGCCAGCTCTTAGATTGATCTACCTGCTGACTGCTTTGTGAGAGGCCACCTGGAGGGCTGGTCTGAAGTAGAAATCTATCCACTGTGAAGTACAAGAAAAGGGAATTACCTTTAAAGATTCTTAAGTACGAACACAGAGGAATAGAGGGGAAAAGAAGGTTTACTTTTACATTAATATTAATAGATGTAAACCTGAACAGCTATTGTGACCAACTGTAATGTAGTAGTCTTCAAGGTGTAGGAATGATGCAATATCTAATGCTCTCGGGGACAATATTTAAAATTTGTCTATAGATATTTCAGGATCATGTATCCTTTGATGCTTACCTGCATTTGAAAGAAGAATGGATTGTCATAATATCTCTTTGCCCAGTGCTTTTTATTGGATTGTGGTTTCTTAATTATAATAATTGACAGGTAAGCAAATTTATGTAACTGTGAGATGCAATACTTTTTAGAGGGACAGAAAGATGTTATAGGGAATACTATCAGAAAAAAAATGGAATAATCAATCTGGCTAAGACAACAGTTACAATATTGGTCATAGAGTTGGGGAAAATCACAAGAAATCAGGCTTGATTCCTATCTTGCCTACTCTCTCTGAGCACTTGAACAAGTCATTGGACCTTCTAGGCCAGTGTTATCCAATCAAAACTCCAGCAACAAATTCAAGATATATAGGCAGTTTTCTCATGGAAAATAGAAAAAAAAAAAAACTTCTCATAAAAATTTAAGACTTAAATGAGATAGTATATATCAAAGCACCTAAAATGATAAAGCTTAATATACTTTCTACATATTTAGAATGAAAATATAAAACCATAAAAGCCAAGATAGTGGAGATGTTCTCAGACTGGGACAAATCTGTAACTTACAGAACATAGCATTTTGCCAGTTCATAAAAATTGACATCTGTCATTGGTTGTCCTTTTCTTCTGGTGGAAGCCCCTAGATTTTTCTTTCAGGACTTTCCCTGAACCAGGAGTTCTGTGTGATCCAGACCAGCCTGATCATCCACACTTGGAGTTTGAATTTAGGGCAGAAAGCTTCAGGAAGGAAGACAGTTGGTGGAATCTTATTCTAATAGAGCATTCCAGAAGAGACTGTCTATTTATTCCCAATGCCCATTTCCCTGGACCATCTCTGGTTTTTGTCATTTCTGAGGTCTGGTTACTCAGTTTTTCAACTGATTCTACAAGATTCCCTAGCTTCTACATAAATTCCCCTATTTGATTAATAGAGTCAGTTTCTGCCATTCTGATTGGGCTAGGTTTAAAAAGAACTGGACTTCTAATCCCCACAAACTTCTGAATTGAACATATCACATCCCCTGACCAAATATCTAGGTCAACAGTTTGAACAGATTGTTTTAAGCTAACTGGGAGATAAACAGTCACTCACATTTGTTAGGTATATACTGGCCCGTTTTCTGATCTGTTGGGCTCCAGTGTCCAATAAGGTAGCCATGAGCTAGTCTCATGTGGCTATTTGGTTTATTTGCACTAGCCAACTTTCAAATACTCAAAAGCTACACATGACAAGTGGCTATTAAATTGGACAGCACAGAATTAGAATATTCCCACCATCTCAGCAAGTTCTATTAGACAACATTGGTCTAAGGCCTTTCCAGAATGCGTGTTCAAAAGTTCACTAAAGGTTAAGACACTTCTTTTGAAAGTTGTTGAATAAAGACAAAATGAAGTTTGCAGTAAGAAAAAAAATTATTTGAAGGTGAAGATTAATGTCTTGCATAAGAATAAAACTCAGTTAAAAAATTATGGTGAGGATAATTGCAATGCTTTAAGAAAAAGTACATATGGAGAAAATAGACATTCAATATCTTAATTTTTCCTTTCATGATTAGGGGATCCTTTCTCACAGTCCTCCTTTAGGACAATGAGGAATTAAATTATAGAGTGACTTCAGACTCTAGTCATTCTCCCTCATTTTAGAATGAAGACATGTCCAGAATACATAGGTCACTTTCTAGGTTACACAGCTCAGTTACCTGCAGAAACAACATAAGAACACACATCTCCTGAAGTCTTAATCTGAACAGTAGTTCTCTGTTGGACAAGGTATATTCAGGAGATCTATCTCAAAATAATTTCTGTATTATTTTAACCAAAGATATTCAAATCATAGCTCTCCTGAATTCAGCTTTCCCTGCCTCCTGTGAAATGGATTATTGTGTAGCTGCCATTTAACTTGTACCTGGATTTCTTTAAAGACCAGAAAAAGGGAAGTCAGCCCCCTAAAGCCAATAACTATGCTTGATCCTGAACAGTCTAAATCTCATCCTCTGAAATCAAGTCCCTATCCACTTTCCCAAGCAACTGGGGAAATTAAGTCATCTTTTACAGGTGCATTTTGCTTAGGTAAGGGTCTTCAGACCTAACATGTGTTACATATGATGGAAAAATATATATATTTGTAGAATTTTTTACAATGTATATTGTAAGCAGGAACAAGAGAAAGCATTTCCTATTTTATATGAAAGGTTGTAGGTGAGGAAGAGAAAAAATTGTTAAGCATATAAACCTGCATTTAATTAGGTCTATTTTGGAGAGTCATAGTCATATATATGTAAGTGAATATATATTTTTGTCCTTGGGGCCTAAATCTGCCAGGTCTTGAGTTCTGAGACTGAATCAGGACAGTCTTAAGTTTTACATTTCCTTAAGTGGTTTAGTATTGGCTTGGCCAAAGTCTCCCTGCCTGCCTGCCAAGTCTCCCTGTCTGTTACACATTTGATGGCTTCCTTCTGGGGCTTGCTAAGTTTTGCTGTCTGACAAATGAATTAACAACAGGATATCATCAGAGTGGCTCCTAGATAATTAATGTCCAGTTGACATTTCAGTGAGTTTATGCATTGAAAGACATTTGCTTTTAATGTATATGCCTATCCTCAGCTTTGCTTGGAATTTTTTTCAGCTACTCTTTACAACCTTTTTGGAATAATACTCATGTTTCCTCTCCCAGGCTAAATCAAATTTCATGTACTTTGCCTACCTTCTTTCACGATCCCTTGTCTCTTTCCCCAGTGTTCTCATTGATTCTACCCTGGGTCATTACTGGCCTTAAAAAGCTACTGCCCTCTTCAATCTTCTACCTTTAAAAAAAAAAAAATAAATAACCTTCTCCTGAGTGGGTTAAAACGAATGCTCCATGCTGTTAGAGACTGTCAGCCTTGCCACAGACTGGAAGTCATTCCTTATAGGGGACAAAAGATCTCAATTCTCAGAGAAAATCATAATACAGGGATGATTTACTTTCTGAGGAATGGTAGAATCAAACCGAACACTATTTTTTTTTAATCATGGTTTCTGATTCTGTGTGTGTGTTGGGGGGTGGGGGGGGGTTATTGCTGTTTCACAGACTGCACAAGCATATATTCTTTCATTTTTAAAAATTTAAATTCAAGTTTATTAACATATAATGTAGTATTTGTTTCAGGAGTAGAATTCAGTGATTTATCAGTTGCATATAAAACCCAGTGCTCATCATAATAAGTGCCCTTAATGCCCATCACCCAATTACCCTATCTCCTACCCACCTCCTCTCCAGCAACCCTCCGTTTGTTCCCTATAATTAAGTGTCTATTCTGGTTTGCTTCTCTATCTATTTCGTTTTCCTGCTCTTCCCCTATGTTCATCTCTTTTGTTTCTTAAATTCCACATATGGGTGAAATCATATGGTATCTTTCTCTGACTTATTTCACTTAGCATAATACACTCTAGTTCCATCCATATCATTGCAAATGGAAAAAATTCATTCTTTTTGATGGCTAAGTAATACTCCATTGCATATACACACCACATTTTGTGTATCCATTCATCAGCTGATAGATATCTGGGCTTTTTCCATAGTTTGGCTATTGTGGACATTGCTGCTATAAAAAAACGGCCCCTTTGAATCACTATTTCTGTATCCTTTAGATAAATACTTTGTAGTGTAATTTTTGGGTCACAGGGTAGTTCTATTTTTAACTTTTTTGAGAACCCACCATACTGTTTTCCAGAGGGACTGCACCAGTTGGCATTTCCCCCAGCAGTGTTAAAGAGTTCCTCATTTCTCTACATCCTCTCCAACATCAATTGTTTCCTGAATTAATTTTAGTCATTCTGACTGGTGTAAAGCGGTACCTCCTTGTGGTTTTCATTTGTATTTCCCTGATAATAAGTGATGCTGAGCATTTTTTCCTATATAAGTTAACCATTTCTACATTATCTTAGAGAAATGTCTGCTCATGTCTTCTGCCCATTTCTTGACTGGATTTTTTTGTTTTTCAGGTGTTTATTTTGATAAGTTCTTTATAGATTTTGGATACTAACCCTTTATCTGATAAGGCATTTGCAAATATCTTCTCTGATTCTGTAGGTCACCTTTTAGTTTGACTGTTTCCTTTGCTATGCAAAAGTTTTTATCCTGATAATGTCCCAAGAGTTCAGTTCTGCTGTTGTTTCTCTTGTCCCTGGAGATGTATCTAGCAAAAAGTTGGAGCAGCCAAGGTCAAAGAAATTCTGCTTGTGTTCTCCTCTGGGATTTTGATGGATTCCTCTATCACATTTTGGTCTTTCATCCATTTTGAATTTATTTTTCTGTATGGTAGAGGAAAGTGGTCCAGTCTCATTCTTCTGCATGTGGCTGTCCAATTTTCCCAACACCATTTTTTGAAGAGACTGTATTTTTTTTCTATTGGATATTCTGTCTGCTTTGTCAAATATTAGTTGACTACAGAGTTGAAGATCCATTTCTGGGTTCTGTATTGTGTTCCATTGATCTATCTGTCTTTTCTGGTGTCAGTTCCATGCTGTTTGATCACGATAGCTTTGTAATATAATTTGATGTCCAGAATTGTGATGCCTCCAGCTTTAGTTTTCTTTTTCAACATTACTTTGTCTATTCAGGGTCTTTTCTGGTTCCATTCCAATTTCATAACTTTGTTTCAGCTCTATGAAAAATGCTAATAGGGATTACATTGAGTATTTAGATTGCTTTAAGTAGTATAGACATTTTTACAATATTCGTTCTTCCAATCCTTAGGCATGGAATGTTTTCCCATTTCTTTGCATATGCCTCAATTTCTTTCGTAAGTGTTTTATAGTTTTCAGAGTACAGATGTTTAACCTCTTTGGTTAGGTTTATTCCTAGGTATCATAGTTTTTAGATAATTGTAATCAATTCCTTGATTTCTCTTTTTGCTGCTTCATTGTTTGTGTATAGAAATGCAACAGACCTCTGTGCATGGATTTTATAGCCAGCAACTTTCTAAATTCCTGTTTCAGTTCTAGCAATTTTTTTGGTGGACTCTTTTAAGTTTTCTACATAGATTCTGATTTTGTTTACCACCTTTTCAGAACAGAAGCCAGGTTAGATAACCCTTAAATTCAGTATAACAAAAGCCATCCCCTTTAATTTGCCCATAAACATGTTTTCCAAACAAATGTAGATATTTATGTAATTGGGACCCAAGCCTGGGTTTTGAGAGGTCTCTTAATAATTCTCCTTAGCATCTGTTATTTAGTTTTGGATACGTTAGTCGATTTCCTAAAAATATGGCTTTTCTTGCACATCCTTGAAATATACTGGATATAGGAGAAGCATAGAGAGTTGTGGTTACAAGCCCAGACTACGGATTCAGATTACTTGGATTCTAATCCCCACTGTGATTTATCTCTCCACTTTAGTTTTCTCATCTGTAAATAGGATTAATAGTAGTATATCTTTTATAGGATGTTATAAGGATTGCAAATCAAAATATAAAGCTTAGAAACATTAAATATTTTGTTATAAAACTTGAGAGACTTCTCATTTATAATCAACTATCTTTAGTAGCCTTGTCAATAATTGATGCAAATCTTTTGTCTTCCTAGGTTCAAAGAGGCTAATAGAAAGCCTAGAGAATTATAAGTCCATTTACAACTAACATTTTCCTCTTCGAAGACAAGGTAAATCAGGTCCTAGAAGTTTAAACTCATGACTCTATGAAATCTATTCTTACTATTCCTTAGGATACTAGCTAAGCAGCCAAATCAAGGACTCAGATAAGAGTGTTTTAAAAAGATAGAGAGGTATCTGTTTCCCTTTTCTGTAACAGTCCAGGCCAGTCCTAAGTTGTCATGCTAGTCAGCCCTCACAACCAGGAGCACATTCTACTGCTGAAGGAAGAGAAAAGGACAAGGGAAGATACACCCATTTTACTTAAGGGCATAAACTATTGAACTTATAATTTTTGTTCATATACTTTTAATTAGAACTCACTTACATTCCCATATTTATGTTGAAAGAAGGTTGAGAAGTGTCTTTAGCTGGCAGGCCATGATAAACCCACATCCCATCTAAAATTTAGGGATGCTCTTACTAAATTTAGAAGAATGTGAGAAGAATGCATATATATGGACAACTAGTTTTATCTTCCAGAGTCTACTCTTCTTATACTTATCATTATTTACTCCTCCCCAAAGAAGTCAAAGTTCCAAGGTCCTTGGGCTAAATGAAATATTTTCCTTCAGTTATGTGTGTGTCCATTCTTTGTCTTGCAATCTAAAAAGTAAAAGTATTTTACTGCTACCTCAATCCCTACTATTCCTGATAAAATGAGAGAGAATGGAGTAATAAGCACAGAGTATCTAACAAAAAGTTCTCTTGGAGAAGGCTTAGAATGGGAAACACAAATTAGTTGTTCTTCATGACAATTATTAAGTCTTGCTGGGCATTCTCAGTCTTCCTCATGGATTAAGTTCCTGGTTTAGCACATCCAGCAGTTGTTAGTTGGGGGTCTATTTTCTTCTATGGCTCAGGGATTTTCCTCTTGGAAGTTTTCCCTTATATTTTAGCGATCATGTCCACCTCTGAAATGGGCTCTGGGGAGAATTCTCTTTTGGAGGCCTATGTAGTCCTGGGGTTACTTTAGGTATTAAACAGCCACAGACTTTGGCAGTCAGCTAGTGGTTCCTTTAGGAGTGAAATACTCTTAAAAACCTGGAAGGCTTCTAGTCTATTTTCTTTTAGTCAAATTTCTATATGTCAGAGAGATGGCCAAAGATATAAAGTAAGCATTGTGTTTTTATACCTGAAAATTTTTCTATTTTGTATCCTAGTCTCAATGATCTGCCCATCTCCATCTTTTTCACCTTAACGAAGACCCATGGAATTCTATTGAAATAAAAAGCTTGGATGATATCTTCGGTTGGATTCCTAGGAAATAAAACCTGAGCCTCACAAGTGCAAGTACTTGTGAAAATGATTCAAGAGTGTTATCAAGGAAAATCAGTAAAGGACTTGGAAAGTGGGACAGGATATTAAGGATGGTAATATTACCTCAGTTGCCCTGGAGAGGACACAGCAGTGGACATCCTATCTTTAATGTTCTAATCAAGTCACAACAGAGCTAGAGTATTTATACTTCTGTACTTATTGGTCATTGTTTTGGGTTAAATGAAGGAATTTACATTTACAGTCACTTCTGGCTTTCCCAGTTTGAGGCAAAACAGTTCCAGCAGTCCAAGGGCAGCATGCCCAAAAGAGATGCAGGTGTTGGCTGCAGGGAGAGGAAGCAGTCCTAGAGTTGGTGTGCATTAAAATGGTAAAGAGATCACAGTAAATAACCTAACAGCATTTCTACATAAAGCCATGATTCACTGAGGCCAGTGTGGTCTACCAAATTCAATGTGGTTTTAATTTGTATTTTTCTTATTATTAATGAATTTTAGGAATTAGAACATCTTTTCAAATGTTTAGCAGCATTTTTAATTTCCTTTTATATCAAATGTCTAATAGATATTCAGCCAATTTTAATTCTCCATAGTTTTGTTGGGCTTTTCATCTAGATTTTCAGAAACCATATTAGGGAGAATGTTTACTTTTCTATAGCATGGATTACAGATATTTTACTTTTTTCAAACAATGGCTTCTTAATAGTTTTTTTTTTTTTTTTTTTTTTTTTTTTTTATGATAGGCACACAGTGAAAGAGAGAGGCAGAGACACAGGCAGAGGGAGAAGCAGGCTCCATGCACCGGGAGCCCGACGTGGGACTCGATCCCGGGTCTCCAGGATCGCGCCCTGGGCCAAAGGCAGGCGCCAAACCGCTGCGCCACCCAGGGATCCCAATGGCTTCTTAAAAAATGGACTATGTTGACATTTTACTGGTAGACCTTACTGCCTTTTTTTCCTCATTTTTGAGGTATTTTGTGTGATGCTCTGGAAATACTCTTTTTATTATCAATTATTACATTAATTAGATTTTTCTAAACTGTAGAGTTTCCTGTGGTATTTGGTTTTTATTTTTAATTAATCCATAGTGATATTTTTCTGGCTAGTATTCTTCATTGATGTTAGTATGATTGTCTTTGCATTTTAAAACAGCATCTCTGTGTCAAACCCCGTTTAATTATTACTTATTTATTGAAGTCTCCTGGAGTATGGGGAGATTGCAGGAAGGCTGCCAGAAACAACACAACTGAAAAGCTTTTTTGCAAGTTTGCTGCCAATGATTTAGCCTGCTTCCCACAAAAACTGCTTCTCTGGGTGATTCCTTGAGTCCATGTTGACAAATGGAAAACATGGCATTTGTATTTCAATTGTATTTCAAAGCAATCTCTTTCCAAAAGGAAAAATTTATCCACCCCCCCCACCCCCCCGCCCCGGCATTTCTAAGATCAATTTTTGCTTGGTCCTTTTGCCACTACTACGCCTTATCTCTTCACCTATTATTTTGCGTAATTGACTACTCTCTTGGCTGCCTCTTTCACTAAAATTAAGTTTATAGGGATTTTCCTTTTATTCCCCCTTTTGCATATGTTCAGTTTAGGTTTGGTGCTTATTACCATAAACAAATAGAAATTTTAGTCTTATGGAAAATAATTTTGCAAAGAACTCATAATAAACAACAACCACATTTCTGCAGAATTAAATAGGGAAGACTTACAAAGATAGTTCTGAAAGACCATGAAATAGGAAACTAGTAGAAAGAGTAAGGGCTTTGGAGTTTAACAGGCTTGGATTTAAGGGTATTAAATTGCTAGTTGATTTATCAGAGGTACATTACTACAACGTTTAAGCTTGTTTCCTTCTTTTGTAAAATAATAGTAATGTTTTCTTGTCTTCTTAGGATGATTAACTACAATATGTTTTTAAGTCATCTAGCCATAGATTACCCCTAATATGTGCTCATTCTTTTTTTTATTACATATTCAAAAACAATTAATACAGGCAGAATACGAGACAGAAAGGTGGCTGGAAATAAATAGCTTAAAATTACCTAAAATGTAGAGAAGGTAATATAGATGGCTGTTAAAATTGGTGAAAGGACTTTTATCTAAATAACTGGAAAATGCTTGTTGATTTTGAAACATGGTGAAACTTACTTTCACTTAAAATCAAAATATAGTGGTTGATGGTTGTTAATTTTATGTGTCACCCTGGTTAGGTTGGGAGTCCTCTTGTTGGGTCAAATGCCAGTCCAGATGTTGCTCTGGAGGTAGTTTTAAAATGTAATTAAAATCAGTAGACTCTGTTTTACTCACTGTCCATGGATTGCATCCAATCATTTGAAGGCCCTAAGCAAATTCTGAGGTCCCCCAAAGAAGGAGTCCTGTCTGAGTTTCTAGCTTTCAAGCTCAAGATTGTAATATTGTGGGAGAGGAAAAAGAATTTTCCCTTTACCTCACTGAGTTCTTCATTGAGACCTCCCCGTAATAAAAAACAAACAAAAATGATTAAAAAGGGAAAAACGTTTTTTTTAATAGCATGCATCTCCCCTGTATACATGGGAGATAACCAGAAAAACTAAGATACTCCCCAAAATGGCCCAATATTACCATCAGCTAGAGACAAAAGACCCTGGGTTAGAGGGGACCAGTTTTGGGAGGTTATCAGGTAAAACACAATAAATAAGAATATGGTTGCTATGCAGATTTAAGTTCCTGCCTTCTTCATTGGCAAGGATTTTTGGAGACTTCCTGGTACAAAGAGAGAAAGTCATCCTTAGAAATGGAAATTCCCCTTATACATCCAAGTGGCTCTTACAAAAAGGTGATTTCTATCTGGTTTTCAGAGCATTTCCTATGTCTGCTGTATCTTATTTATCAGCTCACAATAATCCTTATTACACAGGGGCACATTTTAGGGTTATATATTTGGCTTCCCTTTAGTCCTACCTTTGAAACTTGAAGTAAGTGAAGGTTCAGAATCCATACACTGAATTGATTTCTTCCTATCTCACTGAGCCAGTCTCTTGGTCCTGAGGCTGGTCCAGTTAAACAGTACAGTCCTTGCACATGGGCTTTCAGAGTTAGGCCTTTGTAGTGTGAGCCATTTTGTATGTAATATGAGGCATTGCAATAGTAACAAAAGACACACAGGTAAAAGGTTATAGCAGACTATAAACCCAGTATGAGTCCCGAGGACAACCAGGCCAGATTTCTAGATGCCTGGTTCAAAGCATCTTTGGCTGTTTGAAAGTCTCTGATGATGTCATCAGGTGAGCAGGTACACTTTGTGAATGAACAGGCATGAAGGTTGTACATACTAGCAGTATTGTGGTTATTCTTTGATCTTCACATGAAGTTGTTCCCTTTCAGTTTGCAGAGCATAATGAAAAAAATGACCAAGAATAAAAAGTGCACAATTCAAAGGGTGGGAGAAAATTGCAAACTTCAGTTGGGAAATTCAGTGCTAGAGTTTGAAGGAATTGGAAGAATTCAGGATCCAGTCCATAAGTGGAAAATAAAACCTCAGAAACAATAGCACTAGAATCTTATTATTTACAGAGAGGCAAACATAATTTCTCTCTCTCTCTCTCTCTCTCTCTAATCACCCAGATTTCTATTAAAAATAATCACAGTAAAGCTAATTTGTTTGCAAATTAAGTCAGTTTGGATAAATTTGGTCTGATTATTTACATAAGTGGAACAAGAATAGCTATTGATCATGTTGGCCCTTTTAAATCTGCTTTGCTGGAACTTTTCTTTTTTTTTTTTTTTTTTTTTTTTTTTTTTTAATAATTTTTTTAAATTTATTTATGATAGGCACACAGTGAGAGAGAGAGAGGCAGAGACACACACAGGCAGAGGGAGAAGCAGGCTCCATGCACCGGGAGCCCGATGTGGGATTCGATCCCGGGTGTCCAGGATCGTGTCCCTGGGCCAAAGACAGGCGCCAAACCGCTGCGCCACCCAGGGATCCCTGCTGGAACTTTTCATAAGGAATTTCATTGAACTTTTTTTTTAAGTACAGTTGACACACAATGCTATATTAGTTTCAGGTGTACAACATTGATTCAGTGAGTGAGTCTGCATGATATGCTACGCTCACAAGTGTAGCTCCTCTGTCACCATGTATATGGTATTATTTACTATATTCCCTATGCTGTACTTTTTATATTCATGACTTAATCTATTTCACTCATCCTCTCCCCTCCAATCTTTCCTCTGGCAACCACCAGTTTGTTCTGTATATGTAAGAATCTCTTGGTTTGTTTTGTTTTCTGGATTCCACATAAGTGAAATCACGGTATTCATGTTTCTCTGACTTATTTCATTTCATGTAATACCTGCCAGGTCGATCCATGCTGTGACCAATGGCAAGATCTTACTCTTTTATGATTGAATAATATTCTAGTGTGTGTGTGTGTGTGTGTGTGTGTGTGTGTCTATGTGTACATAACACACCTTCTTTATCCATTTGTCTATAAATGGACACTGGAGTTGTTTCCATTTTTTGCTATTATAAATAATGCTTCAATAAACAAAAGCGTACATGTATCTTATTGAATTAGTGTTTCTCTTTTCTTTGGGTGAATACCGAATAGTGAAATTATTGGATCATGTAGTATTTCTCTTTTTAATTTTTGGAGGAAAGTCCATACTGTTTTCACAGTGGGTACACCAATTTACATTGCCACCAATAGTACAGCAGGGTTCCTATTTATCCACATTTTCACTAACATTTATTTCTTATCTTTTTGTGAAACTACCCATTCTCACTTGTGTGACAGGATACCTCACTGTGGTTTTGATTTGCATCTCCTGATGATTAATGATGTTGAGCATCCTTTGTGTATCTGTATGTCTTCTTTAAAAAAATGTTTATTCAAATCCTCTGCTCATTTTTAAGCAATTTTTTAGTGTTGACTTGTAAGAATTCTTTATATATCTTGGATATCAATCCCTTATCAGATATCATTTGCAAGTATTTTCTCCCATTTAGCAGGTTGCCTTTTCATTTTGTTGATGATTTCCTTTCTGTACAATATGCTTTGTTTTGGTATAGTCCCAGTAGTTTATTTTTTATTCTGTTTCCCTTCTGGAGACATATTCATAAGCCCAAGAGACTACTACCTGTTTCCTCTTAAGGGTTTCATGGTTTAAGGTCTCATGTTTAGGTATTTAAACCATTTTGAATTTATTTTTTGTGTATGGTATGAAAAAGTGGCCAGTTTCATTCTTTTGTGTGTAGTTTTTCAATTTTCCCAATACCATTTATTGTTTCATTGATTTTTTAAAAATTTCTTTTCTCCTACTACTTTTGGCTTTGTTCTTTTTCTAGATTCCTTACCTGTAAGTTAAGATTTTTCCTGTTTCTTGACAAGGATGTCCACTCTCTCTTCTTTTATTCAACATAGGACTGAAAGTGTTAGCCATGCAATGACACAGAAAAATAAATAAAAGGCATTCCAATTGATAAGGAAGAAGTAAAAGTGCCACTATTCACATAGTACATGATATTCTATACAGAAAACTATAAAACCTCCACCAAAAAAAACCTATTAGAATAGATAAATGAAGGAGTGCCTGGCTGGCTCAATCAGTTGAGCATCCAACTCTTTGTTTTGGCCCAGGTCATGATCTCAGGGTCATGAGATTGAGCCTTGCATCAGGCTCTGTGCTTGGCAGGGGGAGTCTGCTTAAGAGTCTCTCTTCCCTTTCCCTCTACCCCTCCCTTTGCTTATGCTTGCTTATGCACACACACTAAAACTACATAAATCTTTACTGAATTCATTTATCAGTTCTTTTCTTTTTAATACCATAGGATATTAAATCAATGTACAGAATTCCATTGCATTTCTATTCACTAATAATGGAGCAGCAGAAAGAGAAATTAAGAAAACAATCCTATTTACAATTGCACCAAAAATAATGCATAGGAATAAAATTATCAAAGGAGGTAAAAGACCTATGCTCCAAAAACTATAAAACATGGATGAAAAAAAATGACAGTACAGTAACAAATGGAAAGATATTTCATGCTCACAGATTAGAGCAATAATGAGACTTAAAAATTTCCATTCTAAAAAAAAAAAAAAAAAAATTTCCATTCTACCCAAAGCAATCTACAGATTTAATGCAATCTGTATCAAAATGCCAACAGCATTTTTCAGAGAAATAGAACAAATAATCCCAAAATTTGTAATGGAACCACAAATAACCCCAAATAGCCAAAGCAAACTTGAAAAAAAGAACAAAACTAGAAGTAGCACTATTATTGTAAATAATAGCTAAATTATGGAAGCAGTCCAAATGTCCATCAATACATTAATGGATAAAAAAGAGGTGATATATATATATATATATATATATATATATATATATATAACACGGAATATTACTCAGCCATCAAAAAGAATGAAATCTTGCCATTTGTGACAGCATAAATGGAACCAGATAGTATAATGCTAAGCGAAATAAGTCAGCCAGAAAGACAAATACTATATGATTTAATTCATATGTGGAATTTCAGAAACAAAATCAACTAGCAAAGAAAAAAAAGAGAGAAACCAAAAATAGACTCTTAATTATAGAGAACATACTGATGGTTACCAGAGTGGAGGTGGGTAGAATGGGTAAAAAGATGAAGGGGAATAAGAGTACACTTACATGATAAGCATGAGTAAGGCATAGAATTATTGAATCACTAAATTATACACCTAAACCTAATATAACACTGTATGTTAACTATACTGGAATTAAAAAAAAAAAAAAAAAAAACTCTCCTGTGCTCATCCATAAAAAGCTACTTCTCGTCCATTAATATTTTATCATGAGATTATAGAAATTCAGTCCCATCTTTAGGCCCCACTTCTAATTATAGTGCTCTTGCTGTTCCCACCACATCTGCATTTACTTCCTCCAATGAAGTTTTCTACCCTTCAAGTCATCCATGAACATTGGGTCAAACTTTTTCCAAACTCCTGTAAGTCTTGATTTTTTTTCTCTTCCCATGAATCAAAAATGTTCTTAATGATGTCTCAATAGTGAATCCTTTCCAGAAGATTTTCAATTTTTACTTTGCCCAGATCCATCAGAGGAATTCATATCTATGATAGCTATAGTCTTGCAAAATGTATTTCTTAAATGGTAAGATGTTAAATTCAAAATGACTTCTCTATTCATATGCTGCAGAATGTATATTGTGTTAGCAGGTATGCAAACAACATTAATCTTGTTGTACATCTCCATCAGGACCTTTGGATAACCAGATGAATTGCCAATGAACAGTAATATTTCTAAACAAATCTTTTATTCAGAGCAGGTCTCTACAGTGGGCTTAAAATATTTAGCAACCGTGTTATCAACAGATGTGCTATAATCCAAGCTTTGTTGTTCCATTTATAGAGCACAGGCAGAGTAGATATGACATAATTCTTAAGGGCCCTAGGATTTTTGAAGTAGGCAATGAACACTGGCTTCAATTTTAAGTTAATAGATACATTAGACTGTTTTAAGAGACTGGGCCTGTCCTTTGAAACTTTGAAGCCAGGCATTGACTTCTTCTACTCTCTAGTTATAAAAATCCTAGTTGACATCTTCTAATAGAAGGCTATTTAATCTATATTGAAAATGTATTGTTTAGTGTAGCTACCTTCATTAATGATTTTAGCTAGATCTTCTGCATCACTTGCTGCAGCTTCTACATCAGCACTTGCTGCTTTATCTTGCTCTTTTAGGTTATAGAGATACCTTCTTTCCTTAAACCTCATGAACCAACCTCTGCTAGTTTCAAACTTTTTCTGCAGCTTCCTTACCTCTCTCAACCTTCATAGTATTAAAGAGAGTTAGGGCTTTGCTCTGGATTAGGGTTTGGATTTAAAAAGTTTGTGGTTGGTTTGATCTTGTATTCAGACCCTCAAAATTGCTCCATATCTGTTTCACTTTCTTATTCATATGCTCATTGGAGTAGCAATTTTAATCTCCTTTCAAACTCCTTTAAGAACTTTCCTTTGCATTCATAACTGGGCTAACTGTTTGGGATATGAGGCATGGGATCATGAGGATATGAGGATATAGATTTTAGCCTATCTTGGCTTTTGACATGCCTTCGTTACTAAGCTTAATTATTTCTAAAATTTGATTTAAAGTGAAAGATGTGTGACTCTTATGTCATTTGAACATATTTGAGGCCTCTGTAGGGTTAATAACTGGCCCGATTTCAGTGTTATTGTGTCTCAGGGAATAGGGAGGCCTAAGAAAAGAGAGATGGGGTAATGGCTGGGGAGGGCAACAGTCAGAACACATAAATATTTATCAGTTAAGTTCACAGTCTTATGTAGGCATGGTTTGTGGTGCCCCAAAACACAATAGTAACATCAAAGATCACTGATCACAGATCACTATAATGAATATAGTAATAAAAAAGTTTGAAATATTTTGAGAATTACTAAAAATGACACAAACACAGAAAGTGAACAAATGCTGTTGGAAAAATGAAGCCACAGACTTGCTTCAACACTGGGTTGCCACCAACTGCATTTATAAAAACTGCACTATCAGCAAAATGCAATATAGAGAAGCACAATGAAACGAGTTTGTCTGTGATAGCCAAGATTATAAAGAACTTACAGAACTCAGTAGCAATAAACAATCCAATTAAAACAGTTGGCAAAAGACACGAATAAACATTTTTTCCAAAGACAAAATATAAATGGCCAACAGGTACATGAAAAGATGTTCAATATCCCTAGTTTTTAAAGAAATGCAAATTAAAGCCATAACAAGATATCACCTCACATATGTTTGAATGGATGTTATCCATTCAAACAAGAAAGACAAGAGATCACAAGTGCTAGCTTGGATGTAGAGAAAAGGAAGCTCTTGTACACTCTTGACAGGATTGTAACTTGACACAACCACTATGAAAAATGGTATATAGATTCCTCAAGAAATTAAAAATAGAATTTATATGAACCAGCAATTCCATTTCTGAGAATATATCCAAAAGATATGAAAATGCTAAATCAAAGAATTATCTGCACCACATTCATCCCAGCATTATTTACAATAGCCAACATCTGGAAACAAGCTAAGTGTTTATTGATAGATGAATGGATAAAGAAGTTGTGTACATATACAGTGAAATGTTATTCAGCCATAAAAGGAAACAAGAAAATCATACCATCTGTGATAACATGGATGGAACTTGAAGCCCTTACGCTAAGTAAAATAAGTAAGACAGAGAAAGACACATAATGTATGATCTCACTTATATGTGGACTTTTAAAACAAAACAGAACAAAATCCCAATAACTCAGAGGAAAAGAAGTCACATTTTTGGTTACCAGAGGCAGGGAGTGAGGAAAGGGGGACTTGGAACAAGGTGGTTAAAGGTTACAAACTTCCAGTTATAAATAATTATTAGTCATGTAATGTACAACATGAGTACAGTTATTACTGCTATATAAAGTTGTTAAGAGCTCTCATCACAGGAGAAAATTTCCTAGTTTTGTATTTTATCTATATGAGATGTTGGTTGTTAACTAAACTTTTTGTGGTGATCAGTTCAAGATATATGCAAATGAAACAATTATACTATGCATGTTAAACACAGTAATGTATATCAATATTTCTCCATAAAACTTGGAAAAAAATGTACCCATAACAAATCTTTTTTTTTAAAGATTTATTTATTTATTTATTTATTCATGATAGACATAGAGAGAGAGAGAGAGAGAGAGAGAGGCAGAGACCCAGGAGGAGGGAGAGCAGGCTCCACGCCGGGAGCCGGACGCAGGACTCGATCCCGGGACTCCAGGATTGCGCCCTGGGCCAAAGGCAGGCCCCAAACCGCTGAGCCACCCAGGGATCCCTCATAACAAATCTTTATCAGTGTCACTATGCAAGGAAATAGTTCACACAAATAGCTTCTTCTGTTTATCTATAGTTGGAAAAGAAGGGATAGCTTAAATTTTTACCTTCTGTTCTCAACTGGGCCCTACAGAGTGAGATCCCATAGAACTGACTTTGGTAACAATTCTTACCCTTTGCCAGCTTCTGTCAGTTTTCCAAGTTCCTGTCTATAGGCTCTGGAACGAGTACAGTGTCTCTGCAGGCTCCATCATGGGTCACTAAACTGTAGGTGAGGAAAAGTAATTTTTTCTTTACCTTAACAGACTTTTGGCTGAGACTTCCCATAATAAAAGACATATGAATAGAAAAATAAACAGAAGTTTAATAACATGTGTTAGGTTTTCTTTTAATGATGGGTGGAGAAAATTAAAGACAGCAGAGCCAGGTGGTAGGTTGGAGAGTGCTTTAATGGGGAGCGCTCCCAAGGGAGGTTCCCTGACTCTGAGAGGAGGCCCGAGCCAGGGAAGTCGCACCCAGGCAGACTGCAGGGGGTTTATAAAGAGTTTTTGGCCGGAAGATGGGGACAGGGCGGCATTCCGATTAGGGGAAGGGTTACAGGTGTTTGTAAGCTAAGTTAGGGTAGGGCGGCAAGGCAGCATTGTTGGGAGGTTGCTGGCCTGGGTTAGGCCGTTTTGAGGTCCCCAGTCTCGCCAGCCCAACAACATGTATTCTTCTCATGTACATGGGAAATACCCCCAAAAAGCTGAGTAACCCCCTGACTTGGCTCA
Source organism: Canis lupus dingo (assembly GCF_003254725.2). NCBI lineage: Eukaryota > Metazoa > Chordata > Mammalia > Carnivora > Canidae > Canis > Canis lupus. The sequence continues at coordinate 22,215,809 of NC_064265.1, forward strand.
AGGTACTACCTTAAATACCATCTTTAGCTAAAGACAAAAGATATGTATGGGGAGTCTGGTTATGGTAAAGCACAGGAAATGAGGGTATGATTGTTATGCAGATTTAAGTCCCTGTCTTCTCCATGGTAAAAGTTTCTGGAGATTTACAACTCCCCTTCTCTGTAGGGATAGGGAAACACTTTTACAAATGAACATTTCCCTCATAAATGTAAGTATCTTACAAAAGGGAAACTTCTATTCAGTTTTTAGAGCTTTTCCTGTGTCAGCTGTTTTTCAAAAATAACCAGCTCAAAAAATCCTTATGCCAAAGAGGTGCTTTTGGGTGTTATATTTGCTCCCTTCAATATGCACTCTTACTAAAATGTTCAGCTTAATGGATGCCCTGAGGATTTTGGATCTGCCATCACCCATGATTGCATAAGCCAAATTCTTAAAATAAATTTCTCTCTCCCACTCTAATATATATATATATATATATATATATATATATATATATATATATATATATATATTTACATTTACAGCATATGTATTCTGTATTTTATCTGTTAATAAAAATTAAAATAATAATATTGTCAATATTAGCTTATGTGTGATGAAGTAGGAATTATGATAGCACTGAAAATTGGATTGACCTTTTCTTTAAGATATTATAGTGGCTGATAGCTTTTTTCTTAAGTAAATTGACAATGTAATACAAGTGCTATAAAAATGCTTATATCTTCTAATCCTGTGGTAAAACTTCTTGCTCCTGATAAGGTCATTCAAAATATAGACAAATATCAGTATACAAAAATCTTAGTTTCAGTGTTGTAATAGTGAGAACTTGAAAATAATATAAATGTTAAATTATGGAGGAACAATTATGGTACTATCATTTTTGGGACATAGTATAGACATTAAAATTATGCCTCTGAAGCTATATAATTCAAGAATATAAAAATTTTAGACTAAAAATAAACAGGTAATCTTTTACATATAGTTTTATTGCCAATTATATGAAACATATACATGTGACAAAAGACTGGGGAAATAATTTTAAACGGATAATTTAGCAATGGCAAAACATTCAAATGAGCTTGGCTATTTTTGTTTTTGTCATGATTTTCTGAATTTTCTGTTCAGTGATTGAATTATAATTTTTAGAAATTATAATTCAAACAATTTTCTTTAAGCAAATTTTTAAGTTACTCTTTAAAGTCCAGTTTTTTTTTTAAGATTTTGTTTATTTATTCATAAGAGACACAAAGAGAGGGAAGCAGAGACATAGGCAGAGGGAGAAGCAGGTTCCATGCAGGAAGCCTGATGTGAGAGACTCAATCCTGGGACCCCCAGATCAGGCCCTGAGCCAAAGGCAGATGCTCAACTGCTGAGCCACCCAGGCGTCCCTAAAGTCAAGCTTTTTAAATTAACATTTCTATATTTATAAAAATTATGGAAAATTATTTTTAGTAAAAAAAACTTCTATAATTTATGTCTACTTTTTAGTATACTGGGTCATAATCAAGCTACTGAAAAAGAAACAAAAAAACTTAAATGGTAACTGTAAATAAAATAAGCAAAAAAAACTGGTAGAGAATTTCAAATGATTAAAAAAATGCATTTAAAAATTTATGGAAATATACTGTATAATAAACTACATAGATAGCAAAGGTAATTTTCTTCATGCATATAACCTTGAATTTATTCCAATCTATTTTCTAGAAAGTTTGCAACGTAAGCATATACTAACTAATCAACCTTACTTGGGGTGATGGTGTTCCCTAACGGAGCAACATAGTCAATTAATGCAAAAAGGAAATGAAGTCTGGACCAAGGTCAGAAATACATGAATCTCCATAGTACAACCTAGGTATGGGCAGCTGAGGAATTAATTATACCTGAATTTGAGAAGAAGATGAAGGTCAATCACTATTTCAGTTATTTAACCTCAGAGAATTATCTCTATCTCAGATCATTCCGGAAACTCATTAATAGACCTAGAGGATTAATCTCTTCTCTGAAATTTAGGTTGGAAATAATGTACTAACAAGCAGAAGCTGTGACATGGCAAACTCCAATTAAAGGAATTGTTTCTATGATGGGAACTAGAGAATTGATTTTGAAACTGCTTGGTCTTATTAACCAAAGGAGGTGATGAGTATTTTGGTTTTGGGGTATTTTTTTCCCTCTCCTAACTATGGAACTAGCCAATAATATTCTGGAAAGCTTTCAACGTCTCTAAGAGAAGTGGATGCTAACATCAAAATACAGCTTTCCTTTTGTGAAAATTATGAGTTTAAAAAGAAATGAAATACATAGTGCTTCTTATTAGCACATATTCACCTGAAGCACCAATATGGTTTTATTTATAAATATAAAATTTGGTTAAGTATATCACAATGCCTATTCCCTTCATAATCTCTATTCAAGAAGTAGAACTAGTGACCATGAATTCTAGGATTAAACTCCTTTCTAGATTATAGAGAAATAAAACTAAAGTACAAAAAAAGAATCTGTAATCATTCCAAAGTACTAAATATCCACATAATATAGAGCCAGAACCAGAATATAGCTCTCTCAGTATTTAACCTTGCACATTAATACCTCCCTACCCCCCACTATACATATTACCATATTGTTAAGAAACCTACCTGCTTATAGTAACATCTCACTAAATGAATAATCTATGGATACATACCAAGTATACAGTTACTAGAAGTCTTTTCAGTGTTACTGACAATAGATATATTTTTGCTACAAAAATCTGAGTGGCTCAGTTAAGCACATACTCTGGTTCAATTGGCAATAACCACGGGAATAGTCAATAGTGGAAACATGATTTCTGGGCATCAGAGAGTCATTTCTTTTTTTCTTTTTTTTTTTTTTTTCAGAGGGTCATTTCTAAAATGGAGTCTAATAGTGATATTCATGCTGAGAGTTGCTGACTTCAATTTTGAAAGACAAGAAATATATGGATAGGGAGACAATAAAAAAGGAAGGCATTATGAAATGAGAGGGGAATACATTTTATGAAAAGTGTTTGTGGAGGAAGCAAATGGAAGACATAAATCAATAATCGAAACTAAAACTTAATGTATGTTTAAGTGTGCTTGGAAAAGTAGGAAGAAAACATTATGAAATTTACTATTATAACAATAATTTACATTTATCCACTGTTTAGAAGAATTAGTCCTCCATTTTATGTAGACTAGACTGATCAAGGCAAAGACTGGCACTCAATTCATTAATTATGGGTCATGCTCACTCAAGATTTGTACTCTTCCCTATTTTTCTTTTAAGTGTAAATGGCCACTTGACAAGTTCTGGTCAATGAGCTGTGATTAGAAATGTGTCACTTCCAAGTTGACTATGAATAGACTATAACTCTCCAACATCTTTTCCTTTGCCTGGGTGATCTTTAAGGTCTCATGTTGAGATAGTAGAAGGAACATAATGGAAAGTTTGAATTTGTGAATCACCATTTGTAAAGGTGCTGCACTGGGAAGGTCATCCTATTGGTATAAGTGATACTAAAATACATAGGATACATTATGCCTCTGAGATATAGGGGGATTACTCCTATTTTATAGCATAAACCAGTTCAGTGATTCTCAAACTTACACATGCATCAAAATCACCTGGAAGACTTATTAAAACATGGATTGCTGATCCAATATTTAGAGTTTTTTCTTCAATGGGTATCCTTTTTGTATATTTTTTAATTAGAGTTCAATTTGTCAACATATAGCATAACACACAGTGCTCATCCTGTCAAGTGCCCCCCTCAAGCGCCCGTCATCCAGTCACCCCAAACCCCCCGCCCACCTCCCCCTCCAACTTTGTTCGTTTCCCAGAGTTAGGAGTTGCTCATATTCTGTCACCCTCTCTGATATTTCCCACACATTTTCTCTCCTTTCCCCTATAATCTCCTTCACTATTTTTATATTCCCTAAATGAATGAGACTATACATTTGTCTTTCTCCGATTGACTTACATCACTCAATATAATACCCTCCAGTTCTATCCACGTTGAAACAAATGGTGGGTATTTGTCGTTTCTAAAGGCTGAGTAATATTCCATTGTATATATAGACCACATCTTTATCCATTCATCTTTCGATGGAACCAGAGGCTCCTTCCACAGTTTGGCTATTGTGGACATTGCTGCTATAGACACTGGGGTGCAGGTGTCCTGCGATTTTACTGCATCTGTATCTTTGGGGTAAATCCCCAGCAGTGCATTTGCTGGGTCATAGGGTAGTTCTATTTTAACTCTTTGAGGAACCTCCACACAGTTCTCCAGAGTGGTTGTACCAGTTCAGATTCCCAACAACAGTGCAAGAGGGTTCGCCTTTCTCCACATCCTCTCCAACATTTGCTGTTTCCGGTCTTATTAATTTTCACCATTCTCATTGGTGTGAGGTGGTATCTCATCGTGGTTTTGATTTGTATTTCCCTGATAGCAAGTGATGAGGAGCATTTACTCCTGTGCTTGTTGGCCATGTGTATATCTCTTTGGTGAAATTTCTGTTGATATTTTTTGCCCATTTCACGATTGGTTTGTTTGTTTCTTTGCTGTTGAGTTTAATAAGTTCTTTATAGATCTTGGATACTAGCCCTTTATCTGATATGTCATTTGCATATATCTTCTCCCACTCTGTAGGTTGACTTTAATTTTGTTGACAGTTTCTCTTGCTGTGCAGAAGCTTTTTCTCTTGATAAAGTCCCAATAGTTTATTTTTGCTATTGTTTCCATGCGTTCATAGCTACATCTTGCAAGAAGTAACTGTGGTCAAGTTCAAAAAGGGTGTTGCCTGGGTTCTCCTCTAGGATTTTGATGGATTCTTGTCTGACATTTATATCTTTCATCCATTTTAGTTTATCTTTGTGTATGGCATAAGAGAATGGTCTCGTTTCATTCATCTGCACGTGGGTGTCCAATTTTCCCAGCACCATTTATTGAAGAGACTGTCTTTTTTCCAGTAGATAGTCTTTCCTGCTTTGTCGAATATTAGTTGACCATAGAGTTGAGGGCCCATTTCTGGGTTCTCTATTCTTTTCCATTGATCTATGTGCCTGTTTTTGTGCCAGTACCACACTGTCTTGATAATCACAGCTTTGTAGTACAACTTGATTTCTGGCATTGTGATGCCTCCAGCTCTGTTTTCTTTTTCAATATTCCCCTGGCTATTCGGGGCCTTTTCTGATTCTACACAAATCTTAAGATTATTTGTTCCAACTCTCTGAAGAAAGTCCATGGAATTTTGATAGTGATTGCATGAAATGTGTATATTGACCTGGGTAGCATTGATATTTTCACAATATTAATTCTTCCAATCCAAGAGCATTGAATATTTTTCCATCTCTTTGTGTCTTCCTCAATTTCTTTCAGAAGTGTTCTGTAGTTTTTAGGGTATGAATCGTTTACCTCTTTGGTTAAGTTTCTTCCTAGGTATCTTATGCTTTTGGGTGTAATTGTAAATGGGATTGACACCTTCTCTTAATTTCTCTTTCTTCAGTCTCATTGTTAGTGTATAGAAATGCCATTGATTTCTGGGCATTGATTTTGTATCCTGCCACAAGCTCAATTGCTGTATGAGTTCGAGCAATCTTGGGGTGGAGACTTTTGGGTTTTCTACGTACAGTATCATGTCAAAGGGAGAGTTCGGCTTCAAAGAGGGAGAGTTCGACTTCTTCTTTGCCAATTTGAATGCCTTTTATTTCTTTTTGTCTCTGATTGCTAAGGCTAGGACTTCTAGTACTATGTGGAAAAGCAGTGGTGAGAGTGGCCATCCCTTTCATGTTCCTGATATTAAGGGAAAGGCTCCCAGTGTTTCCCCATTGAGAATATTTGCTGTGGGCTTTTCATAGATGGTTTTTAAGATGCTAAGGAATGTTCCCTCTATCCCTACAGTCTGAAGAGTTTTGATCAGGAATGGATGCTGTATTTTGTCAAGTGCTTTCTCTGCATCTATTTAGAGGATCATATGGTTCTTGCTTTTTCTCTTGTTGATATGAGATGTCACATTGATTGTTTTATGAATGTTGAACCAGCCTTGCATCCCGGGGATAAATCCCACTTGGTAATGGTGAACAATCTTCTTAATGTACTGTTGGATCCTATTGGCTAGTATCTTGTTGAGAATTTTGCATCTGTGTTCATCGGGGATACTGGTCTATAATTCTCCTTTTTGATGGAGTCTTTGTCTGGTTTTGGAATTAAGGTGATGCTGGATTCATAAAACAAGTTTGGAAGTATTCTGTCCCTTTATATCTTTTGGAACAGCTTTAGTAGAATACGTATTGTTTCTTCTTTAAACTTTGATAGAATTCCCCTGGGAAGCCATCTAGCCCTAGACTTTTGTGTCTTGGGAGGTTTTTGATGACTGCTTCTATTTCCTCCGTGGTTCTTGGCATGTTAAGGCTTTCTATTTCTTCCTGTTCCAGTTTTGGTAGTTTGTGGTTTTCCAGAAATGTGTCCATTTCTTCTAGGTTGCCTAATTTATTGGCATGTCGCTGTTCATAATATGTTTTTAAAATTGTTTGTATTTCCTTGGTATTGGTGGTGATCTCTCCTTTTTCTTTTTCTTTTTTTTTTTGATCTCTCCTTTTTCATTCATGATTTTATTAATTAGAGTCTTTTCTCTTTTGTTTTTAATATGGCTGCAAATGGTTTATCTATCTTATTAATTGTTTCAAAGAACCAACTCCTGGTTTTGTTGATCTGTTCCACAGTCTTCTGGTCTCTATTTCATTGAGTTCTGTTCAAATCTTTATTAACTCTCTTCTGCTGGGTGTAGGTTTTATTTGCTATTCTTTCTCCAGTTCCTTTAGGTGCAAAGTAGGCTTGTGTATTTGAGTTTTTTCCAATTTTTTGAGGGATGCTTGTATTGTGATGTATTTCCCTCTTAGGACTGCTTTTGCTGTATCCCAGAGATTTTGAGGGTTGTATCTTCATTTTTATTATTTTCCATGAATCTTTTTAGTTCTTCGCAAATTTCCTGGCTGGTCCTTTCATCTTTTAGCAGGATGCTCTTTAACAGTCATGTGTTTGAATTTATTCCAAATTTCTTCTTGTGATTGAATTCTAGTTTCAAAACATTATGGTCTGAAAATATGCAGAGGACAATCCCAGTCTTTTGGTATCAGTTGAGACCTGATTTGTGACCCAGTATGTGGTCTATTCTGGGGAAAGTTCCATGTGCACTTGAGAAGAATGTGTATTCAGTTGCATTTGGATGGAAAGTTCTGTAAATATCTGTGAAATCCATTTGGTCGAGTGTATCATTTAAAGCTATTGTTTCCTTGGAGGTGGTGTGCTTAGAATATATGTCATTTGCAGAAAGTGCTGTGTTGAAGTCCCCCAGTATAAGTGTATTATATCTAAGTATGTCTTTACTTTGGTTATTAATCGATTGATATACTTGACAGTTCCCACATTAGGGGCATAAGTATTCATGATTGTTAGGTCCTCTTGTTGGATAGATCCTTTAAGTACGATATAGTGCCCCTCGTCATCTATTACTTCACTGTTTGGGATAAACTTTAATTTATCTGATGTGAGGATTGCTACCCCTGCTTTCTTTTGAGGACCATTTGAATGGTAAATGTTTCTCCAAACTTTCATTTTCAGGCTGGAGGTGTCCTTAGGTCTAAAATGAGTCTCTTGTAGACAGCAAATAGATGGGTCTTGCTTTTTTATCCAGTCTGAAACCCTGCATCTTTTGATGGGATAATTAAAGTAGGGTCATCATAATACCTATTCAGTCCCTGTTTTTGTGGATTATTTCTTTGGACTTCCTCTTTCTTTTATAGAGTCCCCCTTAATATTTCTTGCAGAGCTGGTTTGGTGGTCACATATTCTTTCAGTTTCTACCTGTCTTGGAAGCTCTTTATCTCTCCTTCTATTCTGAATGAGAGCCTTGCTGGATGAAGTAATCTTGGCTGCATGTTCTTCTCATTTAGTACCCTGAATATATCCTGCCAGCCCTTTCTGGCCTGCCAGGTCTCTGTGGAGAGATCTGCTGTTAATCTAATATTTCTTCACATATAAGTTAGGGATCTCTTATCTCTTGCTGCTTTAAGGATTTTCTCTTTATCTTTGGAATTTGCAAGTTTCACTATTAAATGTCAAGGTTTGTATTATTTTTATTGATTGAGGGTGGAGAGGGCAACCTCTCTAACTCCTGGATCTGAATGCCTGTTTCCCTCCCCAAATTAGGGAAGTTCTCAGCTATGATTTGTTCAAATATGCTTTCTGTCCCTCTGTCCCTTTCGGTACCCTCTGGATCCACAAGTATATGTAGATTTTTTCTTTCTGATGCTGTCATTTATTTCGCCTAACCTTTCCTCATGGTGTTTTAACTGTTTTTCTCTTTTTTCCTCAGCTTCCTTCCTTGCCATCAACTTGTCTTCTATGTCACTCACTCTTTCTTCTACCTCTTTAACCCTCATCATTAGGACCTCCAGTTTGGATTGCATCTCATTCATTGATTTTTAATTTTGGCCTTATTAGATCTAAATTCTGCAGTCATGAAGTCTCTTGATTCCTTTATTCTTTTTTTCCAGAGCCACCAGTAGCTTTATAACTGTATTTCTGAATTGGCTTTCTGACATCGAATTGTAATCCAAATTCTGTAACTCTGTGGCAGAGAGTACTGTTTCTTTCTTTTGTGGTGAGTTCTTCTTTCTAGTTATTTTGCTCAGTGCAGAGTGGCTGTTTGAGTGGGCTGAGTCAAGAAGATCAAGCATGACCTATGTAAATTTCACCCTAGATGATTCTGCCAAGGTCAGAGACCAGAAATTGAAAACAAAGATCAGAACAAAATAAAACAAAAGGACCACTAAAGTGAAAAACAAATATTAAAACAAAGTAGTAAGAAAATAAAAGGCCAAGAATCCTAAAGGAGAGAAAAAAAAAAAAAGGAGTAGAAAAAAAAAGAGAGAGGGGGTACTGGGAGATGGTGGTGGTGACAAAGCGGTAGTGGAGGGAGAATGTAGTCGACCTGAGGGGGTCTAGAGCGTGATCCTCTTGTTTCTGAGTACATTAAGTTCTGTATGTTAGAAGATGCTTAGTCCCAAATTTATTAAACCATAAGTACTTGTAGAGGACCTCAACATTGACCACCAAAACATAAATGAGATAAAAGAGGGGGGCAGAATGGGAATGAGGAATCTCACAGAATGAACCAGCACAGTATACCACTTGGTTCTGGGTGCATGCTGGTCATGTTTTAGAAGGTATTAACTTCCACCATTGTAGAACAAAATGAGGCAGAGAAAACAAAAAACACAAAAGAAACATATCTTCTATATCTCCCAAAATTAAGTTGAGTATGTTGAAGGGAATCTAGAAGTGGAAAATATATCTAGGACCTGTAATTTTAGAAATATGAAAGTCAAAAAGGATCTTAAAATTGAAGAGATGGTAAAATATTGTAGTTAAGATGGGAAAAGAAAAAAAAAGGGAAATTAACAATCTGATATAAAAACGAGTTGTACTGGAAAAAGGAAGATAAAAAAAGGAGGGGTACCCTCTGGTTCTACATACTGTAAATCCTTCGACTTCCCCTGGAGCTTTCCAGCGCTGCTCCGTCAAGAACTTGCTCTTCCCCCCGTCCTTCCAGCTGGTCCTCTGGGGGAAGGGCTGCTGTGCTGATTCTCAGGTGTGTGCACCCGGCGGAGCTTCTCCCCACCCCCCCCCCCCAGGTGCTGGGCTCAGATGAGCTGTTTATCCCGTGAGGCCCCTGTTCCCTGGCAGCCTGCTCCGTCCCAAGTACAGGGTGACACCAGGAGGAACAACCCCACTGGCAGCGGCCAGGTCTCCAGCCCTAGAGTCAGCTCCTGCAGTAACTGCCACAGCTCCCAGTGGGCACTGGCCTAGGTGCTCCCAAGGGCAGAGGGTGCTGATCTGCATGGCTCGGGAGGTACCCAGCAACAGAGCATCCTTGCTGTCCTGTGCCCTCCCTGCCTCCACCCCTCCTGGGGGACCATAGGATCGTGGTCTGTGTCCTCCTCCAGCGCCCTGGGATCCGGGGCTTGCGCTGCTGGAATCGCGCTCCCAGGGCTCCGGCTCCTGAAGGCATCAGGGCGCAGCCCCCTCTGCCCGGAGCCCCCGCCTGACCCACCGGCTTCTCCTGAGGCCGAGCCGGCGGGCTCCAGCCCTTTACGGTGCTTGGCTCGCAGTGTGTGGCGTGCTCTCCCCCAGGTGCCCTCCTCTGTTAGTGATCCCAGGATCCTGGAGGCCCTGCTGCCCCTCCTGCGGTTCTGCTCGATTTTCCTGCTAAGCGCCTTTCCCTCCGGAAGAATCCGGTGTGGATTTTTTTAAGTTCCTGCTTCTCTGGGGCTGGCCTTTCCTGGAGCCTTAGCCTGGCTCCACGTGGGGCCCTTCCCCCACTTGATTCTTTTTTTATATTTTTTTCCTGCCTTTCTACCTTGTTAGAAGTGCAAACCGCTCTCTGTAGCATTCCAGCTGCTCTCTCTTTAAATCTCAGGTCGAATTTGTAGGTTTTCAGGATGATTTGAAAGTAATCTAGGTAAGTTGGGTGGGGCCAGGTGACTTGGGGACCCTACTCCTTCACTATCCTCTTCTTCAATGGATATCAAGTGGAATTGGAAATGTTGCATTTCTAGTATGTTCTCAGGAGACGATGAGCCTGCCATTGAGAACACACTGGTCTAGGCAAACTAGAAAAATTGGGTATCTCCCACAAAATACACTCATTTTTGAATTAGAGTGGTATCAGAAAAAAAACTTAAAGGGTATACAAAGAAGAAATTCTACATCTTATGTAAAATTTATATTATTTTGTGATTAATTACAGAAAAGCAAAGTCTCTGCATGACAGGTATTTTGAGCCTAGGTGATTTTGGATGCTCTTTTTGGTTAGGTAACCATCTATGAATTTTTTCTTCTTTCTACTTTTCAGAACATCATTTTTTTCTGTCTCTACCATTCTGTCATGGGTTTAGCCTATCTAGCCACTTATGTAATCATCTTTCTAAATTACTGTGACATTATCATGACTGGTTTATCCCACACTTGTTCAAAATTTGATTGTTTACTATCAGGAACAAAATGATCATCTTGTTGGTTTTCTTGCTTCTTTTACCTTTAATACTTTATATCTACCAAGTGAAACATGAAAGAACAGTCACCTCTGCAGAAGTTTTGAGAATCATGAGGTTCCACTGCTTTCTGCCAGAAACTGAGAGGTGGCTGCTGCCTATGTATGAAGTAGAGCAGAGCTAGAGGACTCTAGTTTCTGCCAAGTAGGCACTGATTTCTCAGCATGTGAGGGTCAGTCCTCTTTGTACAGTGACTCTTGACACTTGCTATTCACTGGTTTTCCATCATTAATTATAATTATGGCTATCTACATTGCTGACACCTTTGATTAGAATGTTGGAGGTGGTGAGCTATGATGAGGTTTAGTGGCTAAGTCAGCAGAAGTCATTCCAGAAACAATCTTAACACTGGGATGAATGCAATAGCTGTTTTTGCCCAGAGCAACTCTAGCTATGGGAGAAAGGTCTTATCTTGGTAAATGACAAGTAGCTCTCTAAGGAAGTGTCTTCTTGCACTCTGATCATAATGGAGCCTTCTGTGTGTGGAACCACAAGCCACAAACCTTATCTCTAGCTCCCAGCTCTATAGACCATTTGTGAAAGACAGGGACTTTCCATGTAGAAGGATGAACATCCTTTTGTAATCTAATGCACAGATTAGACCACAAATGAAAGAGAGCTACTTCTTTTCCTACAAAGAGTTCTCATAAGTGGTCCTTATCAGAATAAACCCACTGAAAGTTTTGGATTGGTAAACACATAGAAATCTGGGGAGAGTAGTCACTTAGAGCATGGAAGTTTCCTGCTCTTTCCCACATACCTTGCCTATGTATCTCTCCCATCTGGCTGTTCCTGAGTTATATAACTTTATAATAAATCAGTGATATACCTTCTAAATAAGAAAATTATGTAGGAGTGATATCACCACCAAGATAGTGACAAATGTTATTCCTGATTTTGCTTCCTCCCTCACAAGAAGAACAACTAACAAATATTCTTGGACACGACACCACTGAAAGAATTTTAGAACACAGAGGAGAGATTGAAGCAACCCCTCCTCCCCTTACCACAGAGACCAAAAATGCCCACCTCAGAAAGGTAAAAGAAGTGCTATACATTGACTGCATTTTTCCTACCCTGCCCAAGTCAGTGTAGCACCACATGGAGAGGTATCTTATGAGCCTCCGGTTCCTCCACTGGAAAAAGAGCCTGGGGAGCTTCCAATCCCCCAATGTTGTGGGTTGCTTTTTGGGAACCCCTAATATGGTCTTGCTTGACAGATATTTCAGGAAAATCTGAAGGACCCACACGCTGGGAACCTGACAGTGATGGAGAAATGGAAAGGGCTTTGCAATAACCAGAATATAGATCTTGGCAGATCAAATTCATTCCTGCAATGTCTAATTATAATACCAATCAGTAGTTTTGCTCATTTACAGAACCAAGTTGGTGGTTCTGTCTGAACAGGAAATTTGTTGAGGTATAAATCTGCTCAGTTCAGGTCCTCAAATGAGAAGTTTTGCTGGTCTTAACCCAGCTGGTTTGGGTTTGCTGGTTTGCCTATGCTCGGACAAAAAGCTAAGTCATAGCTTCCCCGCACTGGGGACTGTCTTCTGGCTGCATCTGGCCAGAAGGGCTGGTGACAGCACCTGAAAGCTGTGTAATCAGTAACTCTTCAGCTGAGAAGGGGTAAAACTTATTTCCTCTGAGCAGAGCCAGTACCAGGCTTCATGTGTTTTCCTATACCCTGGCAGGGGGATTAATTTATAGCCAAAGCTCAGGGTACCTTCCTGGTCCAATCTGAACCAGAAACCTTGAAAAAATCTGAAAGTTGCCCTGACTGGCATCTGCCTAATACAATTACACAAAAAATCTGAAACATAGCCCTACCCACTATAACTCTCAGAACCCATCTGACCAGAAGAGGTCATTGAAAACACCTGGAAACTGCATAAGCCATAAATACTGGTGCCAAGAGATAGGCAGGCAAAGCCAGGAGTTGTGTTCATTCAGAAAATTTGGGCCACACAGGTCAGCTTAAGACAAAAACCATTACCAACTTAAGACCTGCTTCTCCCACTATGTCCAGGCAATTAAGCTAACTTATAGTCTGCACTCATTTCTGAATACAGTCTTTAGCCTACATGACAAGGGAATATAATCAAAGCACATAGAAGCTGCATAGCCCATCCAGGACCCCTGTTTACAAAGAGCACAGCCTGTGGCTTTGCCCATCTATAAAATACAACTTGTGGCTCCACCTGACCAGGGAAGTCAGTGCACACTGCTGCCTAGTTTGTATACCCAAACAAAGAGCTGTACAAGCCCTGAGTCCCATCCTGCTTTCCTACCAGGGCAATAAAGGTAATTCATAGTCACATCTGCTACTGACAATAATACCCAGTTCCAACTATCTAGTAAGTCTCAATAGAACAATCAGGGCCATGGAAAATGGCAGAGCCCATCTTATAGCCTTACTGCATTAGGAAACCAGGCCAGTGGTCCTATCCAACTATTCTCAACCAGCGGCACACCCCAGAACACTCCAGATGCCCACCATTTCACTCTGGATGAATTGCTATGGCATCCCTAGTGCAGGGCACTCTAGGACCTCCTGGCTCATGCCTGATGTGGCTCCCGGAAAACCACCAGAGTGGTCTCCTGTGGAACACCTGGGACCACTACATGAACCTAGGCTCAGCTTCTAACCATCTGGTTAGAGTGCCCCTGCTGTATGAAGCACTCTAGAATCATCGAGCCAGACCCTGCTCCTGCACTGAGCATACTCAGACACCCTGGCTTATATACACTTAACCTTCAGCTATCCTGCCAGTGTGCCATCTCTGCAAAGCAGCTTTGAACACCCCTGCCTAGCACACTGCTTTGGCACCAGCTGCCCTTCCGGCGCACCCACACACTGAGTGCCCTGGGACTCCATGCCCATATCCCATCTAGGCTCCAGCCATCAGTGTGCCCTCTGCACTGAGCACATGGGGACACTTTAGCTTGCACCTGCTTCAGTGTCAGCTCTCCTATAGGACATTTTTTGCATGGAAAGCTCCAGGACCAACTGGCTTGCATCCACTTTAATTTTCGTTGTCCTACTAGGGTACACTTTGTGCAGAGAGCCCCCCAGGACATCTCAGCATGCATCTACCTCAGCTTTAGCTATCCTGTCAGGACAACCCCTTTATGGAGAACCCTGGGACAAACCCAGCCTATACTTTGGCTCTGGCTATTCCAGTGAGGTACCTCTAGCACAGAGTACCCCCAGGACTCCCTTCCCACCCTAGCCACAGCTCCAGTCAGCCAGCCAAAGTCACCAAGTACACATACTCTACACAAGGAATGACCATATACAAGATCATTCCTTCAAGTTTATGAGAAGTAGCTTTCTGTCTAGTTTATAGAAAAAAACCAGAAAGTCAAGCAAAATGAGGAAAAACAGGAATATGTTCCAAACAACAGAGCAAGACAAAACCACAGAAAAAAAAAAACTATATGAAATGAAGATAATCAATCTACATGATAAAGAGGTCAAAGTAATGGTCATAAAGATGCTCATCAGACTAGAGAACAAAGTAGATGAACTTAACAAGAACTTAAAGGAGAAAATATTTAAAAAGAACTAATCACAGTTGAAGAATAAAATAACTGAAATGAAAAATACACCGAGGGAATCAACAGCAGGTTAGAGGCTGCAGAAGAATGGATCAGTGATCTGGAACACAAGGTAATGAAAAGTACACAAGCTGAATAGCAAAAAGAACAAAAAACTAAAGATAGGTAAAGAGATCTCTTGGAAAACATCAAACAAGTAAACATTCACATCACAGGTGTCCCAGGAGAAGAAGAGAGAAAGGGGCAGAAAACTTATTTGAAGAAATAATAGCAAAAAAACTTCCTTAGTCTGGAGAAATGAAACAGATATCCAGGTTCAGGAAGTAGAGAGAATTCCAAAGATGATGAGCTCAAGATGTCCACACTAAGACCCATAATATTTAGAATGGCAAAGAAAGAAATTTTAAAAGACTTAGTAAGAGTGAAGCAATTAGTCATATACAAGAGAAGCTGTGTAAGGCTATTAGCTATTTTTTAAGAGAAACTGCAGGCCAGAAGAGAGTGGCATGATATGTATTCAAAATGCTGAAAGGAAAAACTTACAACCAATAATAGTCGACCTGGCAAAGGTATCAATAAGAATTGAAGGAAAGATAAAGAACTTTTCAGACAAACTAAAATTAAAGGAGTTTATTACCAAAACTAGCCTTACAAGAAATGTTAAAAGTATTTCTTTAAGAAGAAAATAAACAGCCATATTTAGAAGAAAATTATGAATGAAAAAAATTCATGAGTAAAAGGAAATAAACAGTAAAAATAGTAAAATGATCATTTTGAAAGTGAATATGAAAATCAATTATATCTAAAAAATTAATTTAGGAGACTCACTAAAGAAAAAGATGTAAAATGTAACATATTCATAAAACATGGAAGGAATAGTAAAAATGAAGTTCTTTTAAAATATGTTTAAACTTAAGTGACCATCAACTTAATATAGACTAGTATATACTTAGAATGTTATATGAATTTTATGGTAACTAAAAACCCCAAAAAGCTACAGTAGATATATAACAAAAATATAATGAAACAAATTTAAGCATAACACTAAAGAAAGTCATCAATCACAAGGAAAGAGTGCAAGAGAAAAAGAAAGGAATAGGGAAGAACAAAATAGGAATATATGCCTACTTATTAATAATACTTTTAATGGAAATGGTCTAAATGTTCCAATCAAAAAACAGAGTAGTTGAAAGGATTAAAAAAAAAAACCTCATCTATATGCTGCATACAAGAGACTCACTTGAGACTAAAGATACGTATACACTGAAAATGAAAATATGGAAAAAATATTTCATTCAAATAAAGTTTAAAAAAAAAGCCAGGATAACAATACTTACATCAGAAAATATAGACTTCACAACAAAGACTGTAAGAAGAGGCAAAGATCATTACATAATGATAAAGGCTTCAATCCAACAAGAGGATATAGCATATTAATTATCTATGCACTCAATATTGGAACACTTAAATTCACGAATCAAGTATTAGACAAAGGGAGAAACTGACTATAGTAAAATAGTAGTAGGGGACTTTAACAGTACATTTGCCTCAAGGAATAGATCATCCTGGAAGAAAATCAAAAGTGTCTTTGAATGATATGCCAGACCAATAGACTTAATAAATATATACAGAAAATTCCATCCAAAACAAGACAATGCACATTCTTTGCAAAAGTACATGGAGCCTTCTCCAAGATAGAGCATGTTAGGCCACAAAATAAGCCTCTATACGTTTAAGAAGATTGAAATCATATTGAACATCTTTTCTCACCACAAGAGTATGAAACTAGTAATAAATTATAATAAAGAAACTGAGAAAAAAACCCAGAAACACGTAGAGGCTAAATAACATGCTCCTAAACAACCAGTAGGTCAATGAAGAAATCAAAGGGAAAATTTTAAAAAATAAATGGAAACAAATGAAAATAAAACAGAAGAGATCAAATCTGGGATGTAACAAAAGCTATTCTAAGAGGGAAATTGATAGTAATATAGGCCTATCTCAAGAAACATCTCAAATAGAAAATCTCACCTTAAGCTTAAAAGAACTGTACAACAAAGAGCAAAAAACCCAAAGCCAGAAGGAGGAAGGGAATAATAATGAACAGAGTGAAAATAAATGAAATACAGACTAAAAAAAGAAAAAGGAAAAAAGAAAAGAAAGAAAAGAGCAATGAAATCATGAGATGGTTCTTTCAAAAGGTAAACAAAATTGAAAAACTTTTATCCAGACTCATCAAGAAAAAAAGAATAGCCAAATGAATAAAATCAGAAACGAAAGAGGAGAAGTAAAAACCAATACTGCAGAAATACAAACAACAATGAGATTACTATGAAAAATTATATACAAATAGATTGGGTAATCTAGATGAAATGAGTAAATTTCTAGGAACATACCATCTTCCAAAACTGAACCAGGAAGAAATAGAAAATCTCAACAGACTAATTACTAGCAATGAGTTTGTTGGAAGTTTTTGATACTGATTCAAACAAAAGTTCAGGACCAGATGGATTCATAGATGAATTCTATCAAACATTTTAAAAAGAACTAATACCTATTCTCCCAAAACTATTCCAAAAAAATGGAAGAAGAAGGAAAGCTTCAAAATTCATTTTATGAGGCCAGCATTTCCCTGGTACCAAACCCAGACAACAGCATTTCAAAAATGAACATTACAAGCCAAGATCCTTAAATGACCATACATGCAAAAATCCTCAAAAAAATATTAGTGAACCACATTCAGTTACACATTAAAAGAATAATTCATCACAATCAAGAGAAAGTTATTCTGGGGATGGTTCAGTATTTGCACATCAATCAGATATTCCACCTTAAAAAAATGAAGGATGAAAACCATATGATCATATCAATAGATGCAGAAAAAAATGACAAAATTCAACATCTGTTTATGATAAAAACTCTCAACAAAGTGGGTTTAGAGGGAACATACCCTAACATAATAAAGGGCATGTACATAAAACCCACAGCTAACATCACATTAATTTTGAAAAACTGAAAACTTTTCTCTATGACCAGAAATAAGACAAGGATGTCCACTCTTGCCACTTTTATTCAACATAGTACTGGAAGTCCTGGCCACAGCAGTCATACAAGAAAAAGAAATGAAAAGAAATGAAGGACATACAAATTGGTAAGGGAGAAGTTAAATTGTAAGCATTTGAAATGATGTTTACTACATGTAGAAAACCTAGACTTCACCAAAAAACTATTAGAAGGAATTAATGAATTCAGTAAAATTTCAAGATATAAAATTAATATGCAGACATTTGTTGAATTTCTATATGATAATAATGAGGTAGCAGAAAGACAAATTAAGTAAATATTTCCATTAACAATTGTTTCAAAAAGAGTAAGATACCAAGGTTTAACTTTAAAAAAGAGTGAAAGATCTGTGCTCCGAAAACTATAAAATATTGATGAAAGAAATTGAAAGACGACACAAATGGAAAGACACATCATGCTCATAGATTGGAAGAATAATACATTACAATGTCCACACTAACCAAAGCAATCTACAAACCCAATGCAATCTCTATCACTGTATTACTAGAACTAGGACAAGTAACCTTATAATTTGTATGGAACCACTAAAGATCCTGAATAGCCAAAGCAATCTTGAGAAAGAAGAAAGGTGGAGGTATCACAATCTCAGATTTCAAGATATAAAGTTGGAGTAATCAAAACAATATAGTACTTGTACAAAAATACTTAGGTCAATGGGACAGAATAGAGACCCCAGAAATAAGCCCATGCTTTTATCATCAATTAATTTACTACCAAGGAGGCAAGACTATGCAGTGGAGAAAAGATGGTCTTTTCACTAAAGGGTGCTGGAAGACTGGACAGCTACATATAAAATAATGAGATTGGACCACTTTACTACACCATACACAAAAATAAACTCAAAATGGATTAAGACATAAACATGAGACCTAATGCTGTAAAACTCTCATAAGTAAACAAACAGTAATTTCTTGGATATCAGCCTTAGAAACATTTTTCTAGATACATCTTCTCAGAAAAGGAAACACGAAAACAAAAAAGTACTGGACATACATGAAGATAAAAAGGTTTTGCATAGCATAGGGAAACATCAACAAAATGAAAAGGCAACTTACTGGATGGGGGAAGATATTTGCAAATGATATAGCCCATAAATAATTAACATCCAAAATTACTGTAAAGAACTTATACAAGTTAACACTAAACAAAAACAACAATCCCATTTAAAAATAGGCAGGGGACCTGGATAGACATTTTTTTCAAAAATGGCATATGGACGGCCAACAGACCCATGAAAAGATTCTGAATATGACTCATCATTGGGGAAATGTAATCAACTTCAATGAGGTATCACCTTACGCCTGTAATGGATAGAATAAAAAAGACAAAAAATAATAATTTAGAGAGGAAGTAGAGAAAAAGGAACCCTGATATACTGTTGGTGGGAATGTAAATTGGTGAACCTACTTGGAAAAAAAGTACGGAGTTTCCTCAAAAAGCTGAAAATGGAAATACTGTAGGATCCAGGAATTCCCTACTTAGTACTTATATAAAGAAAACAGAAAAACTAATTTAAAGTGATATATGCATCCCTATGTTTATCATAGCATTATTTACAATAGCCAGTATGTAGAAGTAACTTAAATGTCCACTGATGAATGGATAAAGAAGATTTTTTTTTTGGCGGGGGGGGTTGGTGGTGATGGAATATTACTCAGCCAAAAAAATTAATGAGATCTTGCCATTTGCAACATCATGGAAGGATGTAAAGGGTGTTATGTTAAGTGAGATAAGTCAGACAGAGAAAAACAAATACCATATGATTTCACTTATATATGGAATCCAAAAATAAATAAACAAGAAGACTAAAGCACAAACAGAGCCATAAATATGGAGAATCAACTGATGGTTGCCAGAGGGAGTGGGGTAGGGAAATAGGTATAATGGGTAAAGGGGAATAGGAGGTAGAGGCTTCCAGCTGTGGAATGTACAGGTCATGAGGATTAAAGGTTCAGCACGGGAATATAGTCCATAGTAGGTATTGTAAAATCATTGTATGGTGACAGATGGTAGTTACACTTGTGGTGGACATAGCATCATATAGAGTTGTCAAATCATGGTACTGGACACATAATTTAAAAAAAAAACTGGAAAAAATGTTTAAAAAAATTTCCAAATGACATCTCCACCTACGCATTTAACAGTCTAACAATTGCCGTGTTTCTAGGGAATGATGTCCCCTTCTAACTATTATCTAGGATGAAGTTCTTTCAAGCCCTTGTTTGTTGTCAAAGGAAAGATCATTCATCCATATTTAGAAGTTTTTAAGAGTATTTGTTATGATAAAAGCAACAATTAATGGCTGTTTCAAGAGGTGTGTGGCTAGATTACTGGCACTCTGAAGAAAATAAATGGAAGACTAACTTTCTCATTTACTCAGAGCCTCCTAGGTATTCACATAGCAACAAAGAAGGATTCTTTTTTATTTTTATTTTTTGAAGTATTCCTTTTGAGCTCTACTCTCAGGTGATCCCTCCACAGTTATAGTCTTATCACCTCAGATTATGGAGGCAAAATTTGTGGGGATCATTAGAAATATGTGGGAAATATTTTTGAAATGGTAGATTATTCATAACTACCCTGAGAAATTCTTATTCACAAAATGTAAAGTGTTGGTTGAGAATACATACACATTTAAGAAAAATTCCCTCCCCACCCCAAAAAAGAATTATATTCCCCAAATGAATCTGATCATTAGACAGATTCTAATAGCACTGGTGTAGAAGAAGCAGGAAGCAAGCAATAGGACAAATAATACCAGATGCCTAGCTTTGTAAGGTTCTTGGCCTTGAAAACAGTCCCTTCGGGATCTCTGGGTGGCACAGCGGTTTAGCACCTGCCTTTGGCCCAGGGCGTGATCCTGGAGACCTGGGATTGAGTCCCACGTCAGGCTCCCTGCATGGAGCCTGCTTCTCCCTCTGCCTGTGTCTCTGCCTCTCTCTCTCTCTCTCTCCCTCCCTCTCATGAATAAATAAATAAAATCTTAAAAACGAAACAAAACAAAACAAAAACAGTCCCTTCTACCCAAAGCCTCCATCGGCCGACCTCTTCTTGTGCTGCCACCAAATATCCAGATTGTCGAAACTTGATAAGAGAGATGTATGCCTAATTAGTCCTTGACTGTCTTCCAAAGAAAAGGACCACACAACCCCAGCTCTGAACAGGAGGCTATGTGATCATTTTATTCAACCAGTATGTGACTAAGACATAAGTATTCCACGGGGGAGAGGAGGAAAAGAAAAAAAAATTGGCAGAAAACTATAAAATTAATTCTCTTTGAGCTGTGCAGTTCCCTGTCTGGGATATTTAACCCTGTGTTTTCATAAGCTAGCTGAAATTATTTTGATATTTCCTTTTTGGCAATGATAACCCAGAAAGAAAGGATTTTTTTTTTTCTCTTTTCTCATAGTCTCCTTTGCCTGACTTTTGTTCTCTCAGGCAAGGGTAGATGGTCCTGACCATACAAAGAATGTGTCTTCCCAACTTCCCTGATGGCTATCTGTAATTTTAGGGCCTCTTAATCTCTAAAAATATAACATTTATGGGTTCTATTGTCTGATAAGTTCCTCTGAGATATTCAGGATATATGTGTGAACCACTCTGCAGTTGGGCCTTGAACCAGATGTAGGAAATAATGTACTATTCCCCTATGGTATTGGGAGCCAACAGAGCCTCAGGTCAAACATATGATCAGAAATAATTTTCTTTAGGTGCCCCTTCTCTACTGCTCTGCATACCCTGGGTTCTGCCCTGTAGGACTATACCCACTAATCCTACAATTCCTTCCTGGCTAGTAGCATCTTGGCTACTATAAATGATAACAACCATTCATAAATCACACCTACAGACTTCAGTTCCTATTCTAAGAAGCTAATGCTTGATTCTGTGCCAGTATGATTGTTGCATTCAGGGAAAAAATCTAGATGTTAGGCATTGTTAGTTGCTAGTAGGTTTGTACTTTAGCTCTTATGGCATGTTCCAAGGATCAGAGAAGGTATCCAATTAACCTTCACTGAATGAAGGAACATGTTTGCATTCAAACTGAAATCCTCTGGAAATTGCTTTAATCCTAGAGAGTAGCTGGTTATTCTAGAGGTTTTCATCTGGCTCTAATTCATATATGATTTCTTACACTATTTATCCATGAGGTGGCTTCAAGAACTGGAACTGAAATAGAAACCGTGAATTTTCAGTGAAGTGTCAGGATATAGCTAACATTTTATCTCCATCTGCTACAGAATCCATGAGAGTATACTATCCCTGGAATGGAAGCAGGGGTAGGGAAAAGGTAGAGAACGGACACCAGAATAATCCAAGATTAGAATTTGGGACTCTTTCAGCACAATTTCGGAGAACTTTCTACACACTTCAATCTCAAGAAAGTGCTGAGAGAATCCATGGAAAAATTTGTGTTCTTATGACCTTAAAAATAAATTCAAAGAAATTCTATAGTAACTCTTCCAAAAATTATAGTTTTCAGGCACTCAGTTACTTAAGAACCCATTTTTACTTCCCTCTTAACAGGCCCACATCAACCACCCAACTCTATCTCCAAGAAATTACTAACAAAGTAATATTCTTCACAGATCACCATTCTTTTTTTTTTAATTTATTTTTTATTGGTGTTCAATTTACTAACATACAGAATAACCCCCAGTGCCCGTCACCCAACACTCCCACCCCCCGCCCTCCTCCCCTTCTACCACCCCTAGTTCGTTTCCCAGAGTTAGCAGTCTTTACGTTCTGTCTCCCTTTCTGATATTTCCCACACATTTCTTCTCCCTTCCCTTATATTCCCTTTCACTATTATTTATATTCCCCAAATGAATGAGAACATACAATGTTTGTCCTTCTCCGATTGACTTACTTCACTCAGCATAATACCCTCCAGTTCCATCCACGTTGAAGCAAATGGTGGGTATTTGTCATTTCTAATGGCTGAGTAATATTCCATTGTATACATAAACCACATCTTCTTTATCCACTCATCTTTCGATGGACACCGAGGCTCCTTCCACAGTTTGGCTATTGTGGCCATTGCTGCTAGAAACATCGGGGTGCAGGTGTATCTGTATCTTCGGGGTAAATCCCCAACAGTGCAATTGCTGGGTCGTAGGGCAGGTCTATTTTTAACTCTTTGAGGAACCTCCACACAGTTTTCCAGAGTGGCTGCACCAGTTCACATTCCCACCAACAGTGTAAGAGGGTTCCCTTTTCTCCACATCCTCTCCAACATTTGTGGTTTCCTGCCTTGTTAATTTTCCCCATTCTCACTGGTGTGAGGTGGTATCTCATTGTGGTTTTGATTTGTATTTCCCTGATGGCAAGTGATGCAGAGCATTTTCTCATGTGCATGTTGGCCATGTCTATGTCTTCCTCTGTTAGATTTCTCTTCATGTCTTTTGCCCATTTCATGATTGGATTGTTTGTTTCTTTGGTGTTGAGTTTAATAAGTTCTTTATAGATCTTGGAAACTAGCCCTTTATCTGATATGTCATTTGCAAATATCTTCTCCCATTCTGTAGGTTGTCTTTTAGTTTTGTTGACTGTATCCTCTGCTGTGCAAAAGCTTCTTATCTTGATGAAGTCCCAATAGTTCATTTTTGCTTTTGTTTCTTTTGCCTTCGTGGGTGTATCTTGCAAGAAGTTACTGTGGCTGAGTTCAAAAAGGGTGTTGCCTGTGTTCTTCTCTAGGATTTTGATGGAATCTTGTCTCACATTTAGATCTTTCATCCATTTTGAGTTTATCTTTGTATATGGTGCAAGAGAGTGGTCTAGTTTCACTCTTCTGCATGTGGATGTCCAATTTTCCCAGCACCATTTATTGAGACTGTCTTTCTTCCAATGGATAGTCTTTCCTCCTTTATCGAATATTAGTTGACCATAAAGTTCAGGGTCCACTTCTGGGTTCTCTATTATGTTCCATTGATTTATGTGTCTGTTTTTGTGCCAGTACCACACTGTCTTAATGACCACAGCTTTGTAGTACAACCTGAAATCTGGCATTGTGATGCCCCCAGATATGGTTTTCTTTTTCAAAATTCCCCTGGCTATTCGGGGTCTTTTCTGATTCCACACAAATCTTAAAATAATTTGTTCTAACTCTCTGAAGAAAGTCCATGGTATTTTTATAGGGATTGAATTAAACGTGTATATTGCCCTGGGTAACATTGACATTTTCACAATATTAATTCTGCCAATCCATGAGCATGGAATATTTTTCCATCTCTTTGTGTCTTCCTCAATTTCTTTCAGAAGTGTTCTATAGTTTTGAGGGTATAGATCCTTTACATCTTTGGTTAGGTTTATTCCTAGGTATCTTATGCTTTTGGGTGCAATTGTAAATGGGATTGACTCCTTAATTTCTCTTTCTTCAGTCTCATTGTTAGTGTATAGAAATGCCACTGACTTCTGGGCATTGATTTTGTATCCTGCCACGCTACCGAATTGCTGTATGAGTTCTAGCAATCTTGGGGTGGAGACTTTTGGGTTTTCCATGTAGAGTATCATGTCATCGGCGAAGAGGGAGAGTTTGACTTCTTCTTTGCCAATTTGAATGCCTTTAATGTCTTTTTGTTGTCTGATTGCTGAGGCTAGGACTTCCAGTACCATGTTGAATAGCAGTGGTGAGAGTGGACATCCCTGTCTTGTTCCTGATCTTAGGGGAAAGGCTCCCAGTGCTTCCCCATTGAGAATGATATTTGCTGTGGGCTTTTCGTAGATGGCTTTTAAGATGTTCAGGGATGTTCCCTCTATCCCTACACTCTGAAGAGTTTTGATCAGAAATGGATGCTGTATTTTGTCAAATGCTTTCTCTGCATCTAATGAGAGGATCATATGGTTCTTGGTTTTTCTCTTGCTGATAGGATGAATCACATTGATTGTTTTACGGGTGTTGAACCAGCCTTGTGTCCCGGGGATAAATCCTACTTGGTCATAGTGAATAATTTTCTTAATGTACTGTTGGATCCTATTGGCCAGTATCTTGTTGAGAATTTTTGCATCCATGTTCATCAGGGATATTCTATATAATTCTCCTTTTTGGTGGCGTCTTTGTCTGGTTTTGGAATTAAGGTGATGCTGGCCTCATAGAACGAATTTGGAAGTACTCCATCTCTTTCTATCTTTCCAAACAGCTTTAGGAGAATAGGTATGATTTCTTCTTTAAACGTTTGATAAAATTCCCCTGGGAAGCCATCTGGCCCTGGACTCTTGTGTCTTGGGAGGTTTTTGATGACTGCTTCAATTTCCTCCCTGGTTATTGGCCTGTTAAGGTTTTCTATTTCTTCCTGTTCCAGTTTTGGTAGTTTGTGGCTTTCCAGGAATGCGTCCATTTCTCCTAGATTGCCTAATTTATTGGCGTATAGCTGTTCATAATATGTTTTTAAAATCGTTTGTATTTCCTTGGTGTTGGTAGTGATCTCTCCTCTCTCATTCATGATTTTATTAATTTGAGTCTTCTCTCTCTTCTTTTTAATAAGGCTGGCTAATGGTTTATCTATCTTATTAATTCTTTCAAAGAACCAACTCCTGGTTCTGTTGATCTGTTCCACAGTTCTTCTGGTCTCGATTTCGTTGAGTTCTGCTTGAATCTTTATTAACTCCCTTCTTCTCCTGGGTGTAGGATCTATTTGCTGTTTTTTCTCTAGCTCCTTTATGTGTAAGGTTAGCTTTTGTATTTGAGTTCTTTCCAGTTTTTGAATGGATGCTGTATTGCGATGTATTTCCCCCTTAGGACTGCTTTTGTTGCATCCCAAAGATTTTGAACGGTTGTATCTTCATTCTCATTAGTTTCCATGAATCTTTTTAATTCTTCCTTAATTTCCTGGTTGACCCTTTCATCTTTTAGCAGGATGGTCCTTAACCTCCACGTGTTTGAGTTCCTTCCAAACTTCTTGTTGTGATTTAGTTCTAATTTCAAGGCATTATGGTCTGAGAATATGCAGGGGACGATCACAAACTTTTGGTATCGGTTCAGACCCGATTTGTGACCCAATATGTGGTCTATTCTGGAGAAAGTTCCATGTGCGCTTGAGAAGAATGTGTATTCAGTTGAGTTTGGATGTAAAGTTCTGTAGATATCTGTGAAATCCATCTGTCCAGTGTATCATTTAAAGCTCTCGTTTCTTTGGAGATGTTGTGCTTAGAAGACCTATCGAGTATAGAAAGAACTAGATTGAAGTCACCAAGTATAAGTGTATCATTATCTAAGTATTTCTTCACTTTGGTTAATAATTGATTTATATATTTGGCAGCTCCCACATTTGGGGCATATATATTGAAGATTGTTAAGTCCTCTTGTTGAATAGATCCTTTAAGTATGATATAGTGTCCCTCTTCATCTCTCACTAAAGTCTTTGGGGTAAATTTTAGTTTATCTGATATAAGGATGGCTACCCCTGCTTTCTTTTGAGGACCATTCGAAAGGTAAATGGTTCTCCAACCTTTTATTTTCAGGCTGTAGGTGTCCTTCTGTCTAAAATTAGTCTCTTGTAGACAGCAAATAGATGGGTCCTGCTTTTTTATCCAGTCTGAAACCCTGCGCCTTTTGATGGGGTCATTAAGCCCGTTCACATTCAGAGTTACTATTGAGAGATATGAGTTTAGTGTCATCATGATATCTATTCAGTCCTTGTTTTTGTGGATTGTTCCACTGAACTTCTTCTTAAAGGGGAATTTTAAGAGTCCCCCTTAAAATTTCTTGCAGAGCTGGTTTAGAGGTCACATATTCTTTCAGTTGCTGCCTGTCTTGGAAGCTCTTTATCTCTCCTTCCATTTTGAATGAGAGCCTTGCTGGATAAAGTATTCTTGGTTGCATGTTCTTCTCATTTAGGACCCTGAATGTATCCTGCCAGCCCTTTCTGGCCTGCCAGGTCTCTGTGGAGAGGTCTGCTGTTACCCTAATACTCCTCCCCATAAAAGTGGGATTTCTTGTCTCTTGCTGCTTTAAGGATCTTCTCTTTATCTTTGGAATTTGCAAGCTTCACTATTAAATGTCGAGGTGTTGAACGGTTTTTATTGATTTTAGGGGGGGATCTCTCTATTTCCTGGATCTGAATGCCTGTTTCCCTTCCCAGATTAGGAAAGTTTTCAGCTAGAATTTGTTCATATACATATTCTGGCCCTCTGTCCCTTTCGGCGCCCTCAGGAACACCAGTTAAACGTAAGTTTTTCTTCCTCAGGCTGTCGTTTATTTCCCTTAATCTATCTTCATGGTCTTTTAATTGTTTGTCTCTTTTTTCCTCAGTTTCCCTCTTTGCTATCAACTTGTCTTCTATGTCACTCACTCGTTCTTCCACCTCGTTAACCCTCGTTAGGACTTCTAGTTTGGATTGCATCTCATTCAATTGATTTTTAATTTCTGCCTGATTAGCTCTAAATTCTGCAGTCATGAAGTCTCTTGAGTCCTTTATGCTTTTTTGTAGAGCCATCAGTAGCTGTATAATAGTGCTTCTGAATTGGCTTTCTGACATTGAATTGTAATCCAGATTTTGTAACTCTGTGGGAGAGAGGACTGTTTCTGATTCTTTCTTTTGAGGTGAGGTTTTCCTTCTAGTCATTTTGCTCAGTGCAGAGTGGCCAAAAGCAAGTTGTATTGGGAAAAAGAGAAAAAGAGAGGAGGGAAAGAAAAGAGAAAGAGGAAAAAAAAAGGAAGAAAAAAAAGAAGAAAAAGAGAAAGAAAAAGAAAGAAAGGAGAAAAAGGGGGTGGGGGAAGGAAACAAATCAAAAAGCAAAGCAAAACAAAACAAAACAAAAAAAAGAACCACGGGGGAGTATCTTCTGATTCTGTGTAGTCCCTTGACTTCCCCTGGACCTTGTCCTTCTAGCTGGTCTTCTGGGGGAGGAGGGGCCTGTTGTGCTGATTTTCAGGTGTTAGCAGTTGGGGGAGCTGCTGTGCCCCTGCCTGGTGCAGGGCTCAGTGGGGGTTGTTTACCCCGTGAGGCTCCAGGAGGAACAGCCCCAGTGGCGGGGCCAGCTCTGGAGCCCTGGATTCAGCCCCCGCAGGAACTCCGGAGCTCTCTGTCTGCAGGGTCTGGAGGCTCCGGGGCGGGGCCGCTGATCTGCTCAGCTGGGGCAGGAGCGTCCTCGCTGTCCTGGGCCCTCCCGGCCTCTGCCTGTCCCGGGGGAGTCGGGATCCTGGGCTGTGTCCCGGCGCCCTGTGCTCCGGGGCCTGCGCTGTTGGATTCGCGCTCCCGGCTGCGCAGCCGCCTCCACGGAGCCTCTTCCTCTGCCCGAACCCCCCCTCCCAGCTGCTCCCGCCCCGCAGCCCCCTCTGCGGAGCCGCCCCCGAGCCCCCCCGAGCTGCTCCCGCCCCGCAGCCCCCTCCGCGGAGCAGCCCCGAGCCCCCCCGAGCTGCTCCCCCCCCGCAGCCCCCTCCACGGAGCCTCTTCCTCTGCCCGAACCCCCCCCTCCCAGCTGCTCCCGCCCCGCAGCCCCCTCCGCGGAGCCGCCCCCTCCCCCCTCCGAGCTGCTCCGGGCCGCGCCGTGCGCTGCAGCCCTTAGGGAGCTCGGCGCACTCTCCTGGGCGCGCAGTTGCTGTTACTGTCCCCGGGAGCCCGAGGGCATCCCCGCCCTCCCGGGTCCTGCTCCAACTCCCCGCGAGCCCCTTTCCCCCGGGAAGGTCGGTGCAGCTCCTGCTCCTCCGGGACGGGGCTCTCCTGTCCTGGGGACACTCGCCCCGGCCTCAGCCCGGCTCCTCGCGGGGCCCCTCCCCCTTGGATGCCTTTTGTTTCTTTATTTCTTTTTCCCCGTCTTCCTACCTTGATAGAAGTGCGAACTCTTCTCACTGTAGCATTCCAGGTGTTCTCTCTTTAATTCTCAGGCCGAATTCATAGATTTTCAGGATAATTTGAAGGTTTTCTAGGTAATTTGGTGGAGACAGGAGATTTGGGGACCCTACTCTTCCGCCATCTGCCCCTCCTCCCACAGATCACCATTCTTTATTCTACTAGGCCCAATTTATTTGATGATATTCTACTTCATGCACTGAATTGCTCCCTCTTTTTCTCCATTTATTGATAGCTCATTCATTCTTCAGGACCCCAGCCCTATTCTCTTTCTAAATACATCCCTTCCAATGGCTCTGGCCCCTTGTTATTTTTTTTATTCACCTCCTGGCTTTGTGTAATTCCCGTCTTTACCACTTAGGATGATTTCATATTATTTTATAACTGTTTCAGATGCATTTTAAATTATCAAGTAAGTTGAGAAACTTTGAGGGCAAGATCCTGGTCTTAAGTATCACCGTAGCTAGCAAAGAAACATAATTGACAATAACTTTTTAGTTGAATAGTATCAAATTCATCATTTCAACTCACAAACCTCATAGCTAATCAAAATCATTGTAAAACCCAAGGGTTAGGGTCACTTAGGGAGCATCCTTCTTTTACATGTCCCTGACTTTGGGCCTGTGTGATCAGATATTTGTCTAAGATTCCAGGGGCTTCAAAGGACAATCATGAATCCACAAAAGAGAAGTAATTCAGTTTCAAGTCTGTATAGTGTACAACTTAGGTGACTGCTAGACCAAGCTGATTTACTCAAGTTTTTATTGGGAAAAGGGAACTTACATGTTTTGAGCATTCACAAATCCTGAGAGGCTTTGTATGAACAAATAAAAATGTGTGCAATTATTCAATAAATGTGGCTAAATGTTACATATTGGCCTATTTTTTTCTAGAATATATTATTTCTTTCAAGTGGACAACACATATCATTTCGACTATTAGCCTCTGTAATTACTCACTCAAATGTTGGCCAATACATGTTATCTGATCCATGAACAGTTTCTTATCAGAAAATGAGGAGTATTTGAGATCTGAGCATTTTATAGAAATGTACTAGTTCCTCTAAGGATAAACCCCTTTATTTGTCCTCAATAGGATATGCCCAGATTTACTATTTTCTTGAAATAGTTGGGACACTTGATGACCTCCTGGGCTTTTCTGAAAAAGGGAGAGTGCTTTGCATCTTCTCCCCATCCATCATAATTAGAGCAAGTGAGTTAAAAACATGGATTTGAGCTTCCTTTGATGGCAGGATGAGAATTGCTCAGGGCAGCTGCTCTGCTGCATTAGCCCATCAGCTGCACTTCATTAGGGGGTGCATTCACCTTCCTAGAAGAGTTCAGGGCTGTGTGGCTTTGCCACAAAAGCCTGGCTTCCTGCACAGTATTATTTAACCCTTCCCTAGAACCGAAATGTCCCTCCCACGAGGAGCATCTTCACTCAGAAAACTGGCTGAATGTAGGGGCCTCAAAGACAATTTTCAGCTTGATTTTTTACCTTTGCCAGCAGTGTGCAGATGGAGAGGTTGGGCAGGGAGTAAGGTGGGTGTTTTAATGTGAATTTTTTGGATGACAACAAATGGAGATGCTAATAAACACATTTGTTCCTGACTTCACTGCAGATTTATGGCTGCCCTACAGACGGTTTAGCACCTGGTGGAGCACTGCATGGGTCAACTGCAGATACCATGCACTAGTCCTTACAGAAAAATTGGTAGAAATCAGAAGAGATAAAATACATATAACCACTTCATTGGAGACTATTTTGTAGCACACCCACCAGCAAATTTACTATTGTAGATCACCTCTTTCACAATGATTCAAATTTTCTTCCAAATTTTTTTTTGCCTGGTTTCAAAGTTCCCATCAATGCCCCCTTTTTCCCTCAGCAGGCATTCAGAGAAAGGGCTAAATAAAATTGTCTTGAAATGTGTCACTATAATTTGGAGTTCTAAGGGTAAGAAGAGAAGGTAGTTCTATCAGTGTGCTTTATGCACTATTTTTAGTTTACCCTTTTCACTTTAATCTCATAACTAAAAGTAGTGCTCAGCATCTATTTCATGTATACCAATACATTTTGGCAGAATTTTAGGTTCAAGTGAGTCTTGGTAGGGACAATTACATTTGTTGAAAGGAAGCCCAAAGCTACAATGCTTAGCTATTTCCAAATACAGTGGCTCCCCCTTATTTGTAGTTTTGTTTTATCTAGTTACATAAGGTCAGCTGTGGTTTGGAAGCATATAATCCTTCTTCTGACTATTGTCAGAATATCATTAGTGGCCTAATGCTGCATCACACGCTTAGGTCATTCACTTCACTTAATTTCATCATGTAGCACTTTATGATCTCACATCATCACAAGAAAGGTGAGTACAGTATACAAAGATATTTTGAGAGAGACCATCTTCACATAATCTCTATTACAGTATATTGTTTTAATTGCTCTATTTTATTATTGTTAATCTCTAATTTATAAATTATAAATTTATAATGTCTAATTTATAAATGAAACTTTATCATAGTTATGCAAATATAGGAAAAAAAACCTGTATAGAGTTTGTTACTATTTGTAATTTCAGGCATCCATTGAGAGTCTTAGAATGTATCTTCTGTGGATAAGGGGGACCACTGTACATAGCATGTTCTCAGTATATGATAGTTATTGCCCGCCCCCCCCCCCCCCCACTTTTTAAGAGAAACTTAAGCTGGAGTTCCAAGTAGCATCATAAGAATATTGTGACTTTGGTAAAGTCATCGGGCTTTTCTGGGCACCAATTTGCTTACCTGATATATAAAGTCATGGTGCTGGAGGGTGGGATGAACAAGAGAATTCCCAAGGTCCCTTTCCAATTGTATGCTTGTGTGGGGGAGAGACTTCTTAAAGAATGCTGATCTGTGTCTGTTAATAGTCTTAAATCTAGTTAAAGATGGAATAAATATTAAAAGGAGCTTTCAGAGGATTTTTTTTTCTCTTGTTAATTGTTTTTAGCATCCAAGCCATGAGAAGTGAATGTTTGTTGAATTCATGAACATTTGCAAAGAATCATTAATTTTTCAGGGCAATTGCATAAGCCCCATATTCTCTTGCTTTCATGGAGTAATTTCAACAATTCCCAAACCCAAAGACCTGCTTTCTTATGTTGATATTGGTATTTATAAAGAAAGTGACTCTCGAGCAAAGTTTATATCAAGTATTTTTTCTTGGTACATAATTTTTCATTTATTGTGTATCCACTTATTATTTCATTCACCAAACAGTCACAGGACACTAACCAAATCTTGGGCTCTGTGAGAACTGCTAAAGTGAATGAAATCTCCTGGCAATCAGTAATACTAAAGAAACCAAGAACCACACATTGGGAGACACAATTATCAAGAAAGTTATAAACCCACTATTGGTCTTTTATTTTGTCTATTGATTACTCAGAAAAGGAATACTGGGGGAAAAAAGAAGATTTGATTGAATATGCCCTTTTACAATTCATGTGCTATGTCCAAGAAGATAGGATGGAGTAAAATACTATGAAGCAATCATTCAGAGTGAAAAGAGCAAAGATATTAAAGGATGCTAGGGAAGTCATCCGTGTCCCCCATGGATGACATGGAAGTCATTCATGTCTCCCTTCAATCATTTATCCATTCACTTATTTAAAAATATTAAACATCTATTAAGTGCCACATATTGTACAAGAAAGGGGAAAAAACTGACAAGAGCTTATATTTTAGAAGGAGATGATGAGAACAAGTACCTAAGATAGAGAATGCTCTCTCTTATGACAGATTGAGATGTAAGGGTACTGGGGTCATCTTCTTGGCTAAAGAAACATAATTCTGAGATCTAAAGTATAAGTAAGAGTATTCATGTAGAGAGCAGAGTAAGGAGTGAAGTAAAGGAGAGAAGTAGGGATATGTGCCACCCAAAAGAAAAAGCAAGCCCCAAGGTCAAGAAATGAGAGATAACAGGAAATGGAATTAATTCAATTTTATCAAAATGGTGACATCCAAAGAGGGAAGGACATGGCATGGAATTTGGCTAGAAATATAAGTAGAGGATATCATATAGGTCCAATAGGAGTTGTAGGCAGAAATATGATGTGACCAGATATGCATAGTATGAGAATCACTTAAACTGCAGTGAGGAAAATATATTGAATACAATGAGAACTAGAAGACCGATGCAGTATTCCAGGTGAAAGATGATAACTTGAACTAGGTAAACATCAGTGGGTTCTGAAAAGGAGCAACTTTGAGTAATCTTTAGTAAGCAGAGTAGACCTGACTTGCTGATTAGATGTAAGAATGAAAGAAAGCTTTAATAAGTTTCTGTCTAGATTGTGATTATGATTTCATTCATTGGTTAAGATATAGTAACTATGATGCAATATAAACATAGTTATTGAGAGGAGATAGGATGACTTCTATTTCTGATGTTCTGAATTTTAGATACGCATGGTACATCCAAGTGAGGTTCTCCATTGGGCAGTTTGTTAGGTTTAAATCCAAAGCTCAGCAAAAATAGATTAGAGAATCATCATTATAAAGAACAGAATTGTTGGCAGAGGGATCCAGGGAGTGTATATGAAATCATCCACTAGATTTGGGCCTACAAGAGGGAAAGGATCTGGTATAAAGACTTTGAATAATAATAATATTTAGTTTAACTTTTCTTAAAGGTCAATATATTAGTGAGATAAAGAATAGCCTAGTAAGGAGATTGAGTGGGAGTGTTCAGAGAGGTAGAAAGGTATTTTCTATACTGAATATTGCTAGAATGTTCATATTGTCAATTACTATTTGTAGTCAGTTCATTCCTATACTCTGTGCTCAGCTCTGTGTCAGGTTTAATCTGACTGGTAGTGAAATGAAATAGAGAGGCCAGGCAAAAGTTGGTCAAGGCAAGTTTTTAATAGAAGTGCTCTTGGGCGAGGTTCCAGGCCCTGCGAGGGAGTGAAGCCAGGGAAGTCTCGGGGCCAGGGAAGTCACTCCCAGGAGGCTTTTTAAGGGGGAGGGGTTAGGGGTTGTGTGTCTGTGATAGGTATTAGGGCATATTACTGGTGGAATTGGTGTGGGACGATAACTGCATATGCCCTTATATGGGGTTTGGGTAAGGTGTGGTTCAGGTTTCCTGCATAGGTCCTATCTCCCTCTGATGACGTGCCCTTGGGTGGTCTGCTGGTGGTGGGAAAGTTCTGAGGCGGGTGTAACAAGATGGAGGGTCTGCTGTCATATTGTTGGTGCCTCCCGATCCCCCTTGATCCTGCTGGCCCAACACTGTGAATTGTGGAGGAGTGGACCACTCAAAACTACATCTCCCAGACTTCTTCATTAGTTGACTTCCACTTCAGTTTAGACAATGAAAGATGCCTACTAGAAATTGGAAGATGTAAGGAAGGGAGAAGCTATTGAATTTTTCTGTCACTCTTTCTAGTAGATGTCTCTAGCAGTAGAAATCATGTCTTCCAGAACCTGTGCGCTCTCCCAATGTCAAAGGTTCCCAGGCAGTAGTTTTCATAATAGCATCTGCTGCAAGTGTGCTCCTGAGTTGTGGAAGAACTATCTCTTGCTTTACTTACCCTACCCTAGGGATGATTATTAAGGTTTCCTGTAGCAACTTCCTATACTAATTTGCTTTCTCTTCTTGCTCCCTAAGCTCTTCAAATACTCAAATTTCTAAATATGATTTGCAAGACTCTGTATCATCTTTCCATGAATAATTTTCCAGCTTCATTTTGTTCCATTCTATTTCCTCTTTTAAAATTAATACTCTGAACATATTTGAGATATTTTAATTTTTCCATCTTTGTAACAGACTCCTTGTGTTAAATCTTCTCCATTTGAAACACCTGGCATGGTACTTGTGTTCCTGGTTGGATCTTAATTGATTCAGAACTCTGCCAAAGAGACGGGACTGGTATTTTATGTGGCAACAGAGAAGTTGTTAAGGACTTTGGTAAGAATCATTTCAGTGTAAAACTGGGGCAAAAGTCAGACTGCTCTAGTTGAAGATACTGAATGATGACTAGGTCCAGAAAGCAAGGACAGACATGCTCTAGAAGTCTGGCCATGAAAGTGAGAAGAGAGGGAATAGGTAGAAAGAAATACTAGCCTTGTGCTGTTAAATGTGGTAGCCAGTAGATATATGTAGTCATTAAACTTTTAAATTATTGTGAGTTTGAATTGAGATGTGCTGTAAGTAAAAACAAAACACCAACAACAACTTACTGTATTTCAGATACTTAGTATTAATGGAAAGATTTCATTAATATTTTTTTTCATTGATTATATGTTGAAATAGGAGTATAATAGACATTAAATTGAATAAAAATGCTATTCAAATTCATTTATTTGAAATTCTAATATAGTTACTAGAACATTTAAATTACATATATGGCTTGCACAGTGCTGTTCCAGACTAAGAGTGAAATAGCTAATGGTGTTATAAGTCCCCTTTATATGTTACACTCTACAGGGTCGGTGGTTTAGAGTTAGGGCCTAAGACATACAATATGCACATGAAACAATGTTACCATCAAAACAAACCGGTAAAATGGAAAAATGCTGATTGTTCCCAATCGCATAATTAGAAAAAAATATATAATCTTCTGCGCTCAGAAGACTCTTGAGAACAAATGGTATTTGTAGGATACATGATCAGATTTGCACTAATTATCATGGCAGTGCACAAGGTAGAATTAGGAAATACTGAAGTCAGGATCAGTTAGAGGATATTAGCAAGAGTCCTGGAGAGATGGGATGGAGGCCTGGATTAAGATAGTGTAGGGGGGCTAGAGAAGAAAGAGTCATATAATGGATATTATGGAAAGAAAATTGTCAAGTTTGGGATAATGACTAAATGTAGATGTTTAGAGTGAAGCCACACCACCTATAAACTTTGAAATGCACAATGAAGTTAGATTGAGTACTCACATTTCAGATAGATTTGTTTAAAAAGAGGAAATGTCATCACTTCGGAAAACAAGTTTACTTATGTTGCTGTTTTGCCAAGGACCAGAGACATCACATCATGCCCTGATGTTTCAACCAAACCTCCTTATACCAGACATTATCTTGAAATTGACAAAGAGCAATTCTGGTGATGATAATGTTGGATACAACTATCCCAACTCTCATACCCAATCAGGCATTTAATTGAAACATCTGCTGGATATACTAATGTGATATTCTCAAATGATGCTGAACAGCTACATGCAGTGGAAACTATCTTGGAGGTGGAGACAGCAGGTAAGGGTTCAAGGCCTGGCTCTATCAAATCCAATTATGAAAGTGACTTTACCTATGGAACCTTAATTCCTTCACCCATACAATAAAAATAAAAACATCTACCACCAGATACTTTAAAATTGCACAAGGCCATGTAAGTGAATGTACTCTATAAATAAGGAAAATTTAGATAAATATACATATGGTACATTTTTTATGGCTTATATTTCAAACTTACAGATTTTTTTTAGTGTAAATGTGAACATTTCCACAAGTGAACTTTTAATGATTAAGCTCCAAAACTGTGGAGAAATGAAACTGAGCTAATGTATCTATTAATAGGGATTCCAATACTCAACCACCCCCATAGTAAATGTGTTGGTATGTGTAAGCTTGTGTGGGGAGGGGTTGGTGGGTGTGTGTTTCAGAGTGAAGATGTAGAAAGAAAACATCACAGCTTGAAAAAGCTATACTTGAATGTTTTGCAAAAACAGTTTCTACAATTAACCCTGCTGATCTGTTTATAAACCCAAAATAGTATAAACACACACAGTTGCTCTCATTAATTTTTGATAAGCAATAAGACTCACAAATATTTTACTTCTAAGCATATGCTATCTGCAGTTGGCTACAGTGGCAGGCATATGTTTTGACATACGATATTCCATCTTGTACCAAATGCACATGACTCACATCTATAACAATAGCTGAACTACATGTAGGCATCTCATTGGCTGTGTGTTTGGCTCATTTATATTTGGGCTTCTCTGAATAAAATTTTAAGCCAGGGACATACGCAAATACCTAAACCTGGGACACTTCAAATTTTATGAATGTATATTCCCTTATCCATTCTTAAAACAGTAATAGAAAATAGTGGGCTAGATGTCTATGCAGTGCAATTTGAGTTTGTGATTTCTTTTCCTCCTACAACATCCATTCATCCTCAAATAACCTACAGCAATTTTTTGAGCCCTTTCCTAAAAATATAATTCTCAAAGTTATTCTTTTGTTTTAATCAACCAACCAAAACTGAATACCTTTTACATGCTTAGCAAAATAGTTACTGTAATGTTTTCTAAAAGTTCAGAAGATCCAAATAGCAACCCAGTAGTTAGTCAATATATTTATACATAAAACAATCAATAAGTCACTATTGCATAGAATGTTCTATATTATTCAGTGAAAATGAATAGGTTCTATCATTAATATTTATCAAACTGGAATCCTAGAACACTTAAGTTAAAGGATATGATAAGAAATGATATAATAAAGAAATAATGGATGACTTGAGTATAAACCACAGGTAAGTTAAGAATGTCCAAAGAGGAAAGGCATTCCAGTTGTAGATAAAAACATGAACCAATATGTGAATATGTCAGTTTTTATGCCAATTGCAAGGGCAAACTGGTCTTAACAAGCCAGAAGCATTTGAGGAGAATTTGTCTAAGTTAAAAGTATCTAGAGGTCAGAGTAGAGGAAGATGGTAGTGGGGTAGGAAGACCATAGGCCCAGATC
Organism: Canis lupus dingo; assembly: GCF_003254725.2. NCBI lineage: Eukaryota > Metazoa > Chordata > Mammalia > Carnivora > Canidae > Canis > Canis lupus. The sequence goes on from NC_064265.1 coordinate 22,253,088, forward strand.
ATCTGATGAACACAATTAGGTAACGACTAAATCATAAAATACCCTAAAAGTAGACCTGAAGACTGAAAGAACAAACTCTACAACTAAAGGGAGAGAAAAGGACACATGGAAAAAGCTAGGAAATGCAGAGATGTGATTTAGGGGAGAAATGAATCATAGGTACTGTAGATGGGAGGAAGTCATGGTTACAGAGAAAGGTGAGAAAGAGAAGAATATGCACATGGAGAATGTTTCCCCAAAGCCATTGGCTTAGAAAAAGATGGGCTGAATTTTGTGAGTTCTTGGAATCAGCAAGGCTTAAAGCCTAGAGTTTTAAAGGTCAGCAGATGTGGCTGAGATAGACCCTAGAGAGCACTGCTTTCCTCTAGAGAAGGCAGGCAAACAGCCCAGGGGCAGACAGCATGGAAACAGTGATCTGAACAGCACCTAGGGCACACACAGGGAGATTATTCACCTTGCTTGGAGCATGTCCCTGAGAGGAAGCATTCATGGAGATACCTCTCTGGGAAGAAAGGAGCTAGCTAGTACCATTTCCCTCCTCCTCCCTTCACCATAAACACAGAGCCATTTGTGGAAATCAGCACAGCAACAACACTGGTTGCCTAACTTGCATACACCAAGCCCCATCCTTCTGTACTCTGGTAGAACTGCCCTTCTCATTCACACTTGCCTCAGTTCCAGTGCAGTTTCTCCCCAAGAAAACAAGCATAAACTCCTCCCACACCACATCTCCCAATCAAAGAGTTCTGCAGAGTATCAGTTGCAGTGAAGGTGGTAACAAGTCTCATTTCACAAGCAGACCAGAGCACTCCTATTGAAAACTCACCACATTCAAGCCAGGACCAAACACTGCCTATAGCAGTAGAGGGCTTCTGCAGATGACGGACCTGAAAGAGGAGCCATAACACAAAAGCATAGTGCACAGAGCATACACCAGAGATACTCCCTGAAGTGCAAGGCCCTGAGCAATACATGACCTCTTCATAAGACTATTACTTTCAGAATCAGGAGACATAATTAGCTTTTCTAACACAGACAAGAAGGAAGACTTAGGCAACCTGCAAAGATGGAGGAATTTATCCCAAGTGAAAGAGAAATATAAGGCCACACCAGAGATCTAAGTGAAACAGATATAAGTAACATGCCTGATGGAGAATTTAAAACAATGATCATAAGGTACACACACTGGGCTTGAGAAAACAATAGAAGACATAAGTGAGACCCATACCACAGAGAGGAGTTAAAAAGGAATCACAGAAGAAGAGTGCAATAAAGAGATTAGAATCATGCTTGATGTAAGGAACAGCAGGCTGGAAGAGGCAGAGGAACAAACTAATGACATACAAGACAAAGTAATGGAAAGCAATGAAGCTGAACAAAAGAGAAGGCATTATGTAACATGAGAATAGGCTTTGGGAACTCAGTGATTCCATCAAATGTATTAACATTCATATTATAGGAGTCCCAAAAGAAGAAGAGAGAGAAAAAGGGAAAGGTAATCTATTTGAAAAAAAAAAAATAGCTGAAAGCTTTCCCAATCCAGATCCAGGAGGCACAGGAAACTACTATCAAAATCAACAAAAGCAGGCCAACCACCAAGACAAATTATAATTAAATTTGAAAATTATAGTGATAAAAAATCTTAAAAGCAGCAACACAAAAGAAGTTCTTAACTTACAGGGAAAACCCACAAGCTTAGCTGGAGATTTTTCAATAGAAATATAGCAAGCCAGAAGAGAGTGGCATGATATATTCAAAGCACTGAAGGAAAAATCTGTAGCCAAGAATACTCTATCCAGCAAGGAAATTATTCAGAATAGAAGAGATAGAATTTATCAGAAAAACAAAAACTAAAGTAATTCATGATCACTAACCAGTCTTGCAAGAAACATTAAAGGTGCTTCTTTGAGTGCAAAGGAGAGCCAAAAGTGTCAAAGACAAGAAACAATCAGAGAAATCTCCAGAAGCAATGACAAAACAAGTAATAAAATGGCAGTAGGGGATCCCTAGGTGGCTCAGTGGTTTAGCGCCTGCCTTCAGCCTGGGGCATGTTCCTGGAGTCCCGGGATCGAGTCCCACTTCGGGCTCCCTGCATGGAGCCTGCTTCTCCTTCTGGCTGTGTCTCTGCCTCTCTCTCTCTCACTCTCTCATGAATGAATAAATAAAATCTTTTTTTTTAAATGTCAATAAATACATATCTATCAATAATTACCTAGATTGTGAATGAACTAGTGCTTCAAAAGACATAGGGTATCAGAATGGATTTAAAAAGACCCATCTATATGCTGCCTGCAAGAGATTCATTTTAGACTTAAAGACACCTATAGATTGAAAGTGAGGAGATGCAGAAACTTACCATGCAAATAGATGTCAAAATCAGAGTAGCAATACTTCTATCAGACAAACTAGGTTTTAAAACAAAGATTGTAACAAAGACAAAGAAGGGCATTATATAATAAGAAAGGGGACAATCCAACAAGATTGTAAATATTTACACATGCAACATGGAAGCACCCAAATACATAAAACAACTAACGGTAAACATAAAGGGCCTAATCCATAATATAATAATAGGAGGGGCCTTTAACACCCCACTCACATCAACGGACAGATAACCTAAACAGAAAATCAACAGGGGTGACATCTGGTACCCCCAGCATTGTGGGTTGCTTTGTGGGACCTCAGGTCATATCTTAGGATTGTGAGATTGAACCCTGTGTCAGGCTCCACACTCAAGAGTCTTTCTCTCCTTTTGTCCCTTCCCCATTTTTGCTGTCTCTCTTTCTCAAAAAAAAAAAAAAAAAAAAAAAGAACAATCTCAAGGAAGAAAGCCTAGGATCTGGTGGCTTCACTGGTGAATTTTATCAAACATTTGAAGAACAATTTACACCAATATTTCTCAAACTCTTCGAAAATCAAAGAAGAGAGAGCACTGCCAAACTCATTTTATGAAGCCAACATTATCCTGACAGATAAGGAAACTAGTAGAAAAGAAAACTACAGGCCAATATCCATGATAAATATAGGTACAAATTTTTTTTTACAATAAAATAATACCAAACCATATTCAAAAGGATCATTCACCATGATCAAGTTGGGATTTATCCCTGAGATGCAAAGATGGTTCAATACATGCTTATGAATCATTTTGATATGCATTAATCAAATGAAAGAAAAATCATATAATTATCTCAATGGATGCAGAAAAAACACTTGACAAAATTCAACATTGGTTCATGAGAAAAACACTTAACAGAGTAGGTATAGAAGGAACATATCTCAACATAAGAAGGGCTATACATAACAAAGCTCACAGTATCATTTCTCTAAGATCAGGAACAAGACAATAGTGTCCTATTCAATACATTGCATAATGTATTGGAAGGTAAATAATGGAAGATCTAGCTAGAGCGATCAAGTGAGAAATAAGAGACATCAGAATTCAAAAGAAAGAAGTACAGTTGTCTGTATTTGCAGATTACATGATTTTATAAAGAGAAAATTCTAAACATTTAATGGAAAAACTTAGATCTAAACAGATTTCAGTAAAGTTGCAGGATACAAAATTAACATACAAGAGTTGGTAGCATTTGTCTACATTAACAATGATTTATCTGAAAAAGAAATAAAATAATCCCATTTACAATAACAACTAAAACAGAAATAGACAAGAGCTTGAAAATTATATTGGTAGGATACAAATGGCTCTAGATCTATACTCTTCAAAACATTGGAAGAGGTACCTGGGTGGCTCAGTTGGTTAAGCATCTGACTTTGGCTCAGTTCATGATCATGGGGTTCTGGGATTGAGCTCTCCTCACTGGGTTCTGTATTCAGAGGGGAGTCTGCTTCTCCCTCTCTTTTATTCCCTTCCTCTGCTGTACTCTCTTTCTTATAACTAATTAACTAAATAAATAATTGGCACAATTATTTCATCTTTCAATAGCAATTTCCTGCCACTTGTATTGAGCTAAAAAAAAAATCACTATTCCATATGTATTCTTTTTTAAAAAATCCTCTTTTTATTAATGTTCTTGGACACTATTGGGCTTGTAAAGTTCTCTTATTCTGATTCCTTCATATTTCTATCACTCAGGCTTCATTTTCTTTAAAACAAGCTGAGCATACTGTTAAACCATGAATTTTCATGACCTTTGATTTTGGGCAGTTTTGGGGTCAGGGAGAGATTACATAAGAATATGGAATATGTTATGAATAAAAAGCTAGTGCCTAGTCTTGGTAACTATAAGAAATTTAAAAATATATTTAAGTTTTCTTGTATTTAAAAAAACCCTATTATTGCCTGTTTTGTATTCCTATTAGCAGATCAATTATTTTTTTAAATCATTATAATTTCACATTATTTTGAAATTTTCCCTACAAATTTTGTTAGGCTTGAATTTAACAGTAGGTGCAAGATTTCTACTCTGAAAACCACAGATACTGATGACAAGAATCAAAGAAAACAAATAATTGTAAAGATATCCCACACCCATAGATTGGAACAATCAATATGGTCAAAACCTCCATACTGCAAAAAGCCATCTATAAATTCAATGCAATCCCCATCAAAAATTCATTGGCTCTTTTTTACAAAAGTAGAAAAAAATTCTAAATTTATATGTGACTGCAAAAGACCACAAATAGACAAAGCAATCCTGAGAAACACAATGCAGGAGACATCAAACTTCCTAATTTCAAATCACATTAAAAAATAATAATTAGGGCATATGGGTGGCTCAGATAGTTGGGCATCTGACTTTGGCTCAGGTCATCATCGTAGGGTCCTGGGATGAAGCTCTACAGTAAGCTCCTAGTTCAGTGGGCAGTCTGCTTCTCCCTCTCCTCCCTCTGCCTCTCCCCCTGCTTGTGCTTTGTCTCTCTCTCTCTCAAATGAATAAATAAAAAGAGAAAAAAGCTATAATAACCAAAACAGTTTAGTACTGGCATAAAAATAGACAAATAGAAAATAAGAGAGGAGATTCAGAAAAATAAATCAGAAAGTAACAACTGACACCATAAAAAAATACAAAGGATTATGACACTACTATAAAAAATTACGTGCAAATAAACTGGACAATCTAGAAGAAAATAATAAATTCCTAGAAAAATACAATCTTACAAGACTGGATCAGGAAGAAATAGAATATCTGAATAGACTAATTACTAGGTATGAAATTGTATCAGTAATTAAGAAAACTCCCAAGAAACAAAAGTCCAGAACTAGAGGACTTCATAGGTGAATTCCAACAAATATTCAAATGGTTAATACCTGGTCTTATCAAACTAGCCAAAAAATGGAAGAAGAAGGAAAGTTTCCAAATTCATTCAGCAAGATATCACCCTGATAACAAAACCAGATATAACCGAAGAAGAAGAAGAAGATTACAAAACAATATTCTTGATAAAGATAGATGTTAAAATCCATAGCAAAATATTAAGAAACCAAATTCAATAATACATCAAAAGGATCATTCACCATGATCAAGTGGGATTTATCCCAGGATGCAAGGAGACTTCAATATCCACAAATTAATCAGTGTGGTATAATACAGTAGCAAGATGAAAAATAAAATTTATATAATCACTTCAATAGATGCAGAAAAAGCACTTGACAAATTTCAACATCCATTCATGAAAAAAAAAAAACCCTCAACAAAGTAGGTATAGAGAGAACATACCTTCACATAATTAAGGCCATATATGACAAATCCACAGCTACCATCATACTCAATGGTGAAAATCTGAAAGCTTTACCTTCAATAATCAGGAACAAGTGAGGATATTCCTTCTAAGCACTTTTATTCAACATAGTACTGTAAGTCCTAGCTAGATTAATCATACAAGGAAAAAAAATAAGAACTCCAACTCAGCATGGAAAAATAAAAGTGTCAGTATTTTCAGATGACATGATAGTATCTATGTATCTAGAAAATCCTGAAAACTCCATAAAAAAGTATTAGAAATAATAAAATAACTCAATAAAATTGCAGGATACAAAATTAATATACAGAACTCTTGTATTTTTATACATTAATGATGAAGTAGCAGAAAGAGAAGTTAAGAAAATAATCAGATTTACAGTTATATCAAAAACAATATTTAGGAATAAATTTAACCAAAGAAGAGAAACCTGCAATGTGAAAACTGTAACACTGGTGAAAAAAAGTGAAGTTGACATAAATAAATGGAAAAGTGTATCATGCTCATGAATTGGAAAGATTAACATTGTTAACATTTTCCTACCATCCAAGACAATCTACAGATTACAGGCAATCACTTTCAAAATACCAATAGTATTTCTCACAGAAGTAGAACAAATAGTACTAAAATTTATATAAAACCCAGAGGGCCCTGAATAGCCAAAGTGATTCTGAGAAAGAAGAACAAAGCTCCAGATATCACAATCCCAGATTTTAAACTATACTACAAAGCTATATCAATCAAAACAACATGGTACAGGCACAAAAACAGACATTAAGATCAACAGAACAGGAAAGAGAGCCCAGAAATAAAACCATGCTTACATGGTCAATCTACAACAAAGAAGGTGAGAATATATAATGGGGAAAAGAGAATCTTTTCAATAAATAATGCTGGGAAAACTGGACAGCTACATGCAAAAGAACGAAACTGGACCACTTTCAAACACTTTATGCAAAAACTCAGAATATGAGTTTAAAAATCTAAATCTGAGACCTGAAACCATAAAGCTCCTAGAAGAAAACATAGGCAATAGTCTCTTTGATATTGGCCTTAGCAAATTTCTCTAAAAATGTGTCCTCAGGCAAGCGAAATAAAAACAAAATCTCTTGAGAATCCACAAAAATAAAAAAAAATAAAAACTTTTGTATAGTGAAGGCAACCATCAACAAAATGAAAAGACAACCTTACTGAATGGGAGAATATATTAATAAATCCTATATCCTATATTCCATAGGGGTTAACATACAAAATATATAAAGAATTTATAGAACTCAACATGAAATAATAAACATCATAATTCAATTAAAACTGGACAGAGGATCTGAATAGGCATTTTTTCTAAATAAGACATACAGATGGCCAATAGACACATGGAAAGATGCTCAACATCACATACCATCATGGAAATCCCAATGAAAATCACAATAAGATACTACCGTATACTTGTCAGAATGGCTAGAATCAAAAAGAAGTAACAAGCATTGGCAAGGATGAGGGGAAAGGAGAACTCTTGTGCACTATTAGTGGAAATATAAATTTGTGCAGCCACTGTGGAAAACAGTATAGATGTTCTTTAAAAATTAAAAAACACATATCATATAATCCAGTAATTCCACTACTGAGCATTTAAACAAAAAAATCCACTAATTTAAAAAGATATATGCATTTCTATGTTTCTTGCAACATTATTTACAATAGCCAGGATATCAGAGCAATCCAAGTATCCATCAATAGATGAATAGATAAAAAAGTACACACACACACATACACAGTGGAGTATTAGTCACAGAAAGAATGAGATCTTGACATTTGCAACAACATGGATGGACCTAGAGAGTATTATGCTAAGTAAGATAAGAGAAAGAGAAATACCATATGATTACATTGTTAAAAAAGATATTTATTCATTTGAGAAAGAGAGCATAAGCAGGGTGGAGAGGAGTAGCAGGAGAGGAAGAAGTAGACTCCCCACTGAGCCGGGAGCCTGAGGCGGGGCTCCATCCCAGGACCCTGAGATCATGACCTGAGCTGTAGGCAGATGCTTAACTGATTGAGCCATCCAGAGAGTCCCAATGATTACATTTTTATGTGGAATCTAAAGAATAAAACAAATGAACAAACAAAAGGAGAAATGCACTCATAAATACATGGAATTACTAGTGATGGCGAAAAAGGAAAGGATGGGGGAATGAGCAAAGTGGGCTGATGGGAGTGGGAGTTACAGGCTTTCAGTTAAATGAATGAGTGACAAGGATATAAATTATAACCTAGGGAATATAGTCAATGGTATTATAATGTTACATGGTAGCAGATGGTTGTTATACTTTGTGATGAGCATAGAACATATAGAGTTGTCAAGTGACTATATTGTAATCTGAAACTAATGTAACATTGTCAACTATACTCCAAAAAAAATTATTTTAAATAAAAAAAAAATAGGCCAGTGGAACACAACTGAAAGTGTAGTTATTAACTCATGCATATATTGTGAACTAATATCTGATAAGGGAGTTGAGAATACTCAATAGAGAAAATGTAGTTTCTACAATAAATAGTGATCATAAAATTGAATATTCATATACAAATAAAACTAGACACTTATCGTTTATCACCCACAAAAATTAATTCAAAATAAAGACTTAAACTTAAGACCTAAAACCATAAAACCCCTAGAAGAAAACATAGGAAGATAGTTTCTTGACAGGAGTCCTGATAATGATTATTTTTAGGATGACACCTAAGGCATAAGCAGCAAAATAAAAAAATAATAATAATAATAAGCAAGTGGAACTATATGAAATTAAAAAGCTTGGTTTGGTACAGAAAGAAATCAACAAAGTGAAAAGACAATCTACAGAATGGAGTAAAGTATTTGCAGTTCATATTTCTTAAAACAAATTTGCACCAAATACATAAACTTGTGTATCATACAACTCAATAGCAAAAATACAAATAGTCCAGTTAAAAATGAGCAAAAAACCTGAACAGATATTTTTCCAAAGAATATATGTGAAAGATATATGAAAAGATTCTTGGGGATCCCTGGGTGGCTCAGCGGTTTAGCGCCTGCCTTTGGCCCAGGGCGCGATCCTGGAGTCTCGGGATCGAGTCCCACATCAAGCTCCTGGCATGGAGCGTGCTTCTCTCTCCTCCTGTGTCTCTGCCTCTCTCTCTCTCTTTCTCTCGTCTATCATAAATAAATAAATCTTTTTAAAAAAAGAAAAGATTCTTAATGACATTCGTCATTAAGGAAATGCAAATCAAAACCACAATGAGATATCATTTATTACCTGAAGAACGGCCCTCAACAACAACAAAAGAGAGAGAGAGAGAGAGAGAGAGAGAAATCTAGCAAGGATGTGAGGAAAAGAAAACCCGTGTGCACTGATGGTGGGATTGTACACCTCTATAGCCACTATAGAAAACAATATGGAGACCCCCTCCCCAAGAAATTTAAAAAAATTAGCATATTATTCAACAATTTTGCTTCTAGGAATATATTCAAAGGAAACAAAAACACTAACTCAAAAAAAAAAATTTGCACCTTTGTGTTCATAGCAGTGGTTATTTACAATAGCCAACATATAGAAACCACCTAAATAGTTATTGATGGATAAATGGATAAAGAAGTTGTGGCATGTATATACATGGAATATTATTCAGCCATAAAAAAAAAAACAAGAAAATCCTACCATGTATGACACCATGGATGGTTTTTGAAGGCATTATGCTAAGTGAAATAAGTCAGACCAAAAAAGACAAATACTGTAGGATCTCACCTGTGGAATCTTAAAAAAAAAATAAAATAAAATCATAGAAAAATAAATCAAATTGTGATTACTAAAGGTAGGGACTTGGGGAGGAGGAACTGGAAGAAGGTAGTCAAAAGGTACAAACTTCTAGTTATAAGATAAATAATAAGTCCATAACATACAGGAGGACAATGGTTAACATTGTCATATGATACATATCAAAGTAGTTAGAGTAAATCTTAAGAATTCTCATAATAGGGAATTTTTTTTGCTTTCTCTTTTTGTTATACCTATGTGAGACAATAGATACTAACTAAAGTTAATGGTAATCATTTTACAAAATATGGAAACCAAACTATTTTACTGTATATCTTAAACTTGTACAGTGATGTATGCCAATTATATCTCAATAAAACTGATTTGAAGAAAAAGACCAGAAATAGGAAGACAAGGTAAATTTTAGTAATTCAAGACTCTGCTATTGATTGCCTGAACTAAGGTAATAACAGAATGCAAAGAATGAATGGAATAAAAAAAGCTCATTCTTCATGGGGAAAAATGGCTCTTGTCAACATATTTTCTTCCTTTCTTGCTCATTTGCTTCTTTTTTTCTTATTTCATTCCAATAATTGAGAACTTGCCATATACCAGGCATTGTGCTAAAACCCTTCACATCTTTTGATTTATACATTAATTTTAGGTGCTTATTTTTATGTCTACTGTTTAGATGAATAAACTAAATCTTTGAGAGAAGTGGAAGTGGTGAGCCCAAACCCCCTAGGACAAAGTCAGGATTCCATTCCAAATACATTCCACCCTGAAGCCTAAGCATACAACTGTTAAAAAGTTGTCAGATCTAACATGTGCAGTCAATCTTTGATTATCCCAATCTTCTGTTTTCCTTTATTTTCAAATCTTTGTTTAAATTTAAAAATAAAATATACACATTGAAAAGAAACAAAACAAAACATGGGTGGCTCCGTGGTTGAGCATCTACCTTTGGCTCAGGGCATGATCCCAGGTTCCTGGAATCCAGTCCTGCACCAGGCTCCCCAGGGAGCCTGCTTCTCCCTCCTGCCTGTGCCTCTGCTTCTCTCTCTGTATCTCTCATAAATAAATTAATATCTCTTAAAAAAAAAAGCTCACAATGAAAAAAAATACTATAAAAGTTCATGAAGTACAAGACAAACATCCTGTTCACCACTCTGCCCCACCCCGTCTCCTCCCTGAAGACAACTGCTATACTGTAGCTTTCCATGTCTTGTTCAGTGGTGAAAGTAATTTTTTTTTTTCCCTTAAGAATTTACCCTGCTTTGATTTCATCTTGATATGTAGGTAGGGATCTTATATTCTCATTCCCCTTGGGGTGGGTTTGGGTGTGAGTAGATGAGGTGGGGGAGAGAAGAGGATACTCAAAAAATATGGCCTATGTAGTGGCATAAATATTCCTTCATTTTTTATAAGTTATTCTTTTATTTCTCATCAAATTCAAGAAATATAAAAAATAATCTTCCCTATACACTTCAATTCAGCAAATATGCATTGAGATCCTACAGTGGATTCATACACTGATGTTATAAACATTTATAAAACAAGGCACCAATCTTTTAAGATGTTCATAGTCTAGTAAGGAAGACAAACATGGGAACATGGGGGGAGGGGGGGCAAGTGGTAGAGGAATAGGGGCCTCAACTTGCCTGGCCCCACCAGCTTACCTAGATGACTTTCAAACCATCCTGAAAATCTATGGATTCGACCTGAGATTTAAAGACAGAACAGCTGGAACGCTACAGAGAGAAGGGTTTTTGCTTCTACCAGGTAGGTAGGAAGGCGGGAAAAATAAAGAATCCAGTGGAGGAGGGGCGCCGAGAGGAGCCAGGCTAAGGCCTGTTGGTGAGAGCCTCAGGACAGGAGAGCCCGGCCCCGGAGAAGCAGGAAATTTTAAAAAATACCCACCGGATTATTCCCGGAGGGAAAGGCCTCAACAGGAAATTGGGCAGAACCGCAGGAGGGCAGCAGGGCCTCCAGGATCTCGGGGTCACTGACAGAGGAGGGCGCCGGGGGAGAGCGTCCCACACACCGCACCCGAGCACAGTGAAGGGCTGGAGCGCCTGGCGGGGCCTCCGGAGAAGCCGGTGGGTCAGGCAGGGGCTCCTGGGAAGAGGGGGCCGCCCCTTGATGCCTTTGGGAGCCCGGCCCCGGGGGCGTGATTCCAGCAGTGCAGGCCCTGGATCCTAGGGCACCGCGGGACACAGCCCAGGATCCTGCGGTCCCCCAGGATGGGTGGAGGCGGGGGCGGGGGGTGGCGCAGGACAGCGAGGACTCTCCTGCCACCAGACACCCCCAAGCTGTGCAGATATCAGCGACCCCTTCCTGGGAGCATCTAGGCCAGTGCCCACTGGGAGCTGCGGTAGTTACTGCAGGAGCTGACTCCAGGGCTGGAGACCTGGCCACCGCCAGTGGGGTTGTTCCTCCTGGTGTCACCCTGTGCCTGGGAGTGGCGGGGCTGCCAGGGAACAGGGGCCTCACCGGGTAAACAGCTCACCTGAGCCCAGCACCTGGCAGGGCAGCTCCCCCAGGTGCACACACCTGAGAATCAGCACAGCAGCCCCTCCCCCAGAAGGCCAGCTGGAAGGACAGGGGAGAGCAAGTTCTTGACGGAGCAGCGCTGGAAAGCTCCAGGGGAAGTCGAGGGATTTCCAGTATATAGAACCAGAGGATACCTCTCCTATTTTTTTTTCTTCCTTTTTCCAGTACAACTCGTTTTTATATCAGACTGTTAATTTCCCATGTTTTTTTCTTTTCCCATCTTAACTACAATATTTTATCACCTCTTTAATTTTAAGATTCTTCCTTTTTGACTTTCATATTTCTACAATTACAGGTCTTAGATTTTCCACTTCTAGATTCCCTTCAACATACTCAACTTAATTTTGGGAGATACACAAGATATTTTTTTGTTTTGTTTTGTGTTTTTTGTTTTCTCTGCCTCATTTTGTTCTACAATGGCAGAAGTTAATACCTTCTAAAACACGACCAGCAGGCACTCAGAACCAAGTGGTATACTGTGCTGATTCATTCTGTGAGATTTCTTATTCCCATTCTGCCCTCCTCTTTTATCTCATTTATGTTTTGGTGGTCAATGCTGGGGTCCTCTACAAGTATTTCTGGTTTATATAAATTTGGGACTGAGCATCTTCTAACATACAAAACTTAATACTCAGAAACAAGAAAATGACCCACTAGAACCCCTCAGGTAAACTACATTCTCCCTCCACTACAACTTCGTCAACACCACCATATCCAAGTCCCCACCCTATTTTTTTCTTCTTTTTTTTTTTTTTTTTGTCTTTTTTCTTTTCTATTTTTTTAAATCATCTTCTTTAGGATTTCTGGCCTTTGATTTTTATCTACTTTGTTTTAAAATTTGTTTTTCACTTTAGTGGTCCTTTTGTTTTATTTTGTTCTGAACTTTGTTTTCAATTTCTGGTCCCTGAACTTGGCAGAATCAACTAGGGTGAAATTTACTTAGGTCATGGTTGATATTCTTGACTCAGCCCACTCATACAGCCACTCAGCACTGGGCAAAATGACTAGAAAGAAGAACTCACCACAAAAGAAACAGTCAGAAATAGTACTCTCTGCCACAGAGACACAGAATTTGAATTACAATTTGGTGTCAGAAAGCCAATTCAGAGGCACAATTATAAAGCTACTGGTGGCACTGGAAAAAAGCATAAAGGAATCAAGAGACTTCATGACTACAGAATTTAGATCTAATCAGGCTGAAATTAAAAATCAATCAAATGAAATGCAATCCAAACTGAAGGTCCTAATGATGAGGGTTAAAGAGGTAGAAGAAAGAGTGAGTGACATAGAAGACAAGTTGATGGCAAGGAAGGAAGCTAAGGAAAAAAGAGAAAAACAGTTAAAACACCATGAGGAAAGGTTAAGCGAAGTAAATTACAGCATCAGAAAGAAAAAATCTACATATACTTGTGGATCCAGAGGGTACTGAGAGGGACAGAGGGACAGAAAGCATATTTGAACAAATCATAGCTGAGAACTTCCCTAATTTGGGGAGGGAAACAGGCATTCAGCTTCAGGAGTTAGCCCCCCCCCAAAAAAAAATCAACAAAAACCGTTTAACACCTCAACATTTAATAGTGAAACTTTCAAATTCCAAAGATAAAGAGAAAATCCTTAAAGCAGCAAGAGATAAGAGATCCCTAACTTATATGGGGATAAATATTAGGTTAACAGCAGACCTCTCCACAGAGACCTGGCAGGCCAGAAAGGGCTGGCAGGATATATTCAGGGTACTAAATGAGAAGAACATGCAGCCAAGATTACTTCATCCAGCAAGGCTCTCATTCAGAATAGAAGGAGAGATAAAGAGCTTCCAAGACAGGCAGAAACTGAAAGAATATGTGACCACCAAACCAGCTCTGCAAGAAATATTAAGGGGGACTCTGTAAAAGAAAGAGGATGCCCAAAGTAATAATCCACAAAACAGGGACTGAATCAGTATTACGATGACCCTACTTTCATATCTTTCAATAGTAACTCTGAACGTGAGTGGGCTAAATGATCCCATCAAAAGACACAGGGTTTCAGACTGCATAAAACAAGACCCATCTATTTGTTGTCTACAGGAGACTCATTTTAGACCTAAGGACACCTCCAGCCTGAAAATGAAAGGTTGGAGAAACATTTACCATTCAAATGGTCCTCAAAAGAAAGCAGGGGTAGGGATCCTCATATCAGATAAATTAAAGTTTACCCCAAAGACTGTAGTAAGAGATGAAGAGGGACACTATATCATACTTAAAGGATCTATCCAACAAGAGGACCTAAAAATCATGACTATTTATGCCCCTAATGTGGGAGCTGCCAAGGATATCAATCGATTAATAACCAAAGTTAAGACATACTTAAATAATACACTTATACTGGGAGACTTCAACACAGCACTTTCTGCAAATGACAGATCTTCTAAGCACACCATCTCCAAGGAAACAAGAGCTTTAAATGATACACTCGACCAAATGGATTTCACAGATATTTACAGAACTTTCCATCCAAATGCAACTGAATACACATTCTTCTCAAGTGCACATGGAACTTTCCCCAGAATAGACCACATACTGGGTCACAAATCAGGTCTCAACCAATACCAAAAGATTGGGATTGTCCCCTGCATATTTTCAGACAATAATGGTTTGAAACTAGAATGCAATTGCAAGAAGAAATTTGGAAGAACTCAAACACATGGAGGTTAAAGAGCATCCTGCTAAAAGATGAAAGGGTCAGCCAGGAAATTAGAGAAGGTTTAAAAATATTTCTGGAAACTAATGAAAATGAACATACAACCATTCAAAATCTTTGGGATACAGCAAAAGAAGTCCCAAGAGAGGAAATACATTGCAAATACAAGCATCCCTCAAAAAATTGGAAAAAACTCAAATACACATGCTAACCTTGCACCTAAAGGAACTGGAAAAAGAACAGCAAATAAAAACTACACCAAGCAGAAGAAGAGAGTTAATAAAGATTTGAGCAGAACTCAATGAAAGACTGTAAAACAGATCAACAAAACCAGGAGTTGGTTCTTTGAAAGATTAATAAGATAGATGAACCATTAGCCAGCCTTATTAAAAACGAAAGAGAAAAGACACTAATTAATAAAATCACAAATGAAAAAAGAGAGATCACCACCAATACCAAGGACATACAAACAATTTTAAGAACATATTATGAGCAGCTACACGCCAATAAATTAGGCAATCTAGAAGAAATGGATGCATTTCTGGAAAACCACAAACTACCAAAACTGGAACAGGAAGAAATAAAAAACCTGAACAGACCAATAACCAGAGAGGAAATTGAAGCAGTCATCAAAAACCTCCCAAGACACAAAAGTCCAGGGCCAGATGGCTTCCCAGGGAAATTCTATCAAATGTTTAAAGAAGAAACAATACCTATTTTTCTAAAGCTGTTCCAAAAGATAGAAAGGGACAGAATATTTCCAAACTCGTTTTATGAGGCCAGCATCACTTTAATTCCAAAACCAGACAAAGACCCCACCAAAAAGGAGAATTATAGACCAATATCCCTGATGAACACAGATGCAAAAATTCTCAACAAGATACTAGCCAATAGGATCCAACAATACATTAAGAAGATTATTCACCATGACCAAGTGGGATTTATCCCCGGGATGCAAGGCTGGTTCAACACTCATAAAGCAATCAATGTGATAGATCATATCAAGAAAAAGAAAAGCCCATATGATCCTCTCAATAGATGCAGAGAAAGCACTTGACAAAATAAGCATCCATTCCTGATCAAAACTCCTCAGAGTGTAGGGATAGAGGGAACATGCCTCAGCATTCTTAAAAGCCATCTACGAGAGCCCACAGCAAATATCATTCTCAATGAGGAAACACTGGGAGCCTTTCCCCTAAGATCAGGAACAGGACAAGGATGTCCATTCTCATCACTGCTATTCAACATAGTACTAGTAGCCCTAGCCTCAGCAATAAGGCAACAAAAGGAAATAAAAGGCATTCAAATTGGCAAAAAAGAAGTCAAACTCTCCCTCTTCACAGAGGATATGATACTGTACTTAGAAAATCCAAAAGACTCCACACCAAGATTGCTCGAACTCATACAGCAAGTTCAGCAGTGTGGTAGGATACAAAAATCTATGCCCAGAAATCAGTGGCATTTCTATACACTAACAATGAGACTGAAGAAAGAGAAATTAAGGAGTCGATCCCATTTACAATTGCACCCAAAAGTATAAGATACCTAGGAATAACCCTAACCAAAGAGGTAAAAGATCTATACCCTAAGAACTACAGAACACTTCTGAAAGAAATGGAGGAAGACACAAAGAGATGGAAAGATATTCCATGCACATGGATTGGAAGAATTAATATTGTGAAAATGTCAATGCTACCCAGGGCAATTTACATGTTCTATGCAATCCCTATCAAAACACCATGGACTTTCTTCAGAGAGTCAGAACAAATCACCTTAAGATTTGTGTAGAATTAGAAAAGACCCTGGATAGCCAGGGGAATATTGAGAAAGAAAACCAGAGCCGGGGGCATCACAATGCCGGATTTCAAGTTGTACTATAAAGCTGTGATCATCAAGACAGTGTGGTATGGCACAAAAACAGACACATAGATCAATGGAACAGAGTAGAGAACCCAGAAATGAGCCCTCAACTCTATGGTCAACTAATATTCGACAAAGCAGGAAAGACTATCCACTGGAAAAAGGACAGTCTCTTCAATAAATGGTGCTGGGAAAATTGGACATCCACATGCAGAAGAATGAAACTAGACCACTCTCTTACACCATACACAAAGATAAACTAAAATGGTTGAAAGATCTAAATGTCAGACAAGAATCCATTGAAATCCTAGAGGTAATACCCTTTTTGAACTTGGCCCCAGCAACTTCTTGTAAGATACATCTATAAAAGCAAGGGAAACAGAAGCAAAATGAACTATTGAGACTTCATCAAGATAAAAAGCTTCTGCACAGCAAGAGAAACTGTCAACAAAACTAAAAGTCAACCTATAGAATGGGAGAAGATATTTGCAAATGACATATCAGATAAAGGGTTAGTATCCAAGATCTATAAAGAACTTATTAAACTCAAAGCAAAGAAACAAACAATCCAATCTGGAAATGAGCAAAAGACATGAACAGAAATTTCACTAAAGAAGACATAGACATGGCCAACAAGCACATGAGAAAATGTTCCTCATCACTTGCCATCAGGGAAATACAAATCAAAACCACAATGAGATACCACCTCCCACCAGTGAGAATGGCAAAAATTAACAAGATAGAAAGCAACAAATGGAGAGGATGTAGAGAAAGGGGAACCCTCTTGCACTCTTGGTGGGCATGTGAACTGGTGCAGCCACTCTGGAAAACTGTGTGGAGGTTCCTCAAAGAATTAAAAATAGATCTGCCCTATGACCCAGCAATTGCACTGCTGGGGATTTACCCCAAAGATACAGATGCAGTGAAAAGTTAAGACACCTGCACCCCAATATTTATAGCAGCAATGTCCACAATACCCAAACTGTGGAAGAAGCCTCGGTGTCCATTGAAAGATGACTGGATAAAGAAGATGTGGTCTATGTATACAATGGAATATTACTCAGCCATTAGAAAGGAGGAATGTCCTACTTTCCATTAGAAAGTGGATTTACTTACCACTTCAACCACCATTTACTTCAACGTGGTTGAAACTGGAGGGTATTATGCTGAGTGAAGTAAGTCAATCGGAGAAGGACAAACATTATATGGGCTCATTCATTCAGGTAATATAAAAAATAGTGAAAGGGATTATAGGGGAAAGGAGAGAAAATGAATGGCAAAAATCAGAGAGGGTGACAGAACATGAAAGACTCCTAACTCTGGGAAAGGAACAGGGGATAGTGGAAGGGGAGGTAGGCGGGGTGACGGGGTGACTGGGTGACAGGCACTGATGAGGGCACTTGAATGGATGAGCACTGGATGTAATGCTATATGTTGGGAAATAGAACTCCAATAATATATATATATATATATATATATATATATATATATATATATATATGAAACATACAAAGTAAAGAATACAACATATGAAGTAGATACATGCAAAAATAGAAGTCATCAAAACTAGATAAATGGCATTTTAGTTTTTATTTATTGGTACATAACAAGCCACCTCAAAACAGTGGTTTAAACAATTTACCATTTTCTCTCATGCTTCTACAATTTGACTCCACTCAGCTGGGTACTTCTTTCTTGGACTCTTCTATTTGACTTCAGTCAGATAACAGCTGCAGCTAAAGTTACCTGCAGAACTAGGCTGGTTACCAAAGATGGCTTCCTCATTCACATGTCTGGCACCTCTGTGCCCTTCTTGGTTGTAGCTCTGTATGTCAGTGTGGCCCTGGGTTTTATATGCTAGTTCAAAACTGCGAGAGGAAGGAAGTTGAATTTCCAGGCTGGTTAGGGTTGTACCTATAAGAGTTTAGCATCATTTCTGCTGTGTTCTGTTGGTCAAAATAGGGCCTGATCAGATTCAAGGAAGTGGAGAAATACATCCTACCTCTTGATCGGGGAGGGACAATGGCAATATCCAAATGCAGAATTGCATTTGGTGGTAGCTACGATTGCACATTTCTTTGTAAAATACAATACAACAATGAAGTGTTTTGGGAAGGGGCAGCATCATGGGAAAGGCAAAACAGAGCCAAGTTTTGAAGAATAAATCAAATTTTCATAGGTACAAAAGATGACACAGGTTAGGTGGAGTATATTCCAGGGACAGTGGAGCTGTTGTTCCAATACATAGAGTGTTAAATTGTATGTTGAGTGCCAGAGAGAGTATAAAGGCATATGTATGCAGAAGAGTATAAAATACAAGGTCAGGGCTTTGGCAAATAGGTCTGGAGACTTAGACATGGATGGAACAGTGAAAGATCATGTCAATTATATTCAAGTGATAAAGGAAAGAAGGGTTCCAAGCAAATGAATGGGGTCAGGTTCTTTTAAGAAAACTCATGCTAGCAATAGTGTGAATTAAAGTTTCTCTCTCTCTCTCTCTCTCAGTAGAAACTCAGGTAAACTTGTGGAGTGCTATTACACCAAAGGGCAGGCTACCTTCATTGGATTTGAAGTCAGTCTATCTAGGTTTGAACCCTGGTGCCATTTACTAACTGTGTGACACTGTGCAGGTTACTTGGCCTCTCTGTGCCTCATTTTCTTTATCTGAAAAGTAGACTAATATACAAGGAGTGATTAGCATCATTATATGAACTAATATATATGAAGCATTTAGAATAGTCCTTGGGATATAGAAAACATATTTTCTGGAATTCTGCTTTACTAGGCTATTAATGTAGCTGGAGCTTACCAGATACCTATCACAGTATCTCGTTTAATATCTTTTCTTAACTTTTTAAAATTTATTTATTTTTTTAAACATTTTTATTTATTTAAGACAGTCACAGAGAGAGAGAGAGAGAGAGGCAGGGACATAGGCAGAGGGAGAAGCAGGCTCCATGCACCGAGAGCCCGACGTGGGATTCGATCCCGGGTCTCCAGGACCGCGCCCTGGGCCAAAGGCAGGCGCCAAACGGCTGCGCCACCCAGGGATCCCAACCTTTTTAAATTTAAATTCAATTTGCTAACATATAGCATAACATCCAGGGCTCATCCCATCAAGTGCCTTCCTCATTGTCCATAACCCAGTTACCCCATCCCCCCATCCACTTCCCCTTCCACACCCTCTGTTTGTTTCCCAGAGTTAGTCATTTAATATCTTAACAACTCAATGAGGTAGATACCATTATCAGCCCCTTTGATAGATGAGGACACCAAGATACAGAAGACTACATAACTTTCTTGAGGTCAACCATTTGCAGTGGGGACCAAATCTAGCAAAGAGAATAAAATCAGAAAAATGTAGGAGCAGAATCAGAGTTTTCCACTTTATATTCTACATTGAAATAACTGTATTTCTACTTAGAGTACCAAAGCATTTTTTTGCAATGATGAGGATTGTAATTTTAAAAACATCATCTCTCAACCAATGATTTTAATTTTTGCCTAAGTGTAAGGCTTACCAGTTGCTAAAATTAAACTTATTAAAAACTACAAATAACTATTTGCTTAAACAGAGAGATCAATTGTACTTTCTATCTATCAGAAAGAAAATAGCTGACAAACTAACTTTGCAGGAAGCATCAAAGTTTGAGCTTGCCTTTTCTTGGTTAGCAGCCCTACAAAATACTTCTATGATTTAGCGTAGTAGCTTCTCCTACTCAACTCACTCTGATATACAGACAACTTACTCCTCCCAGAATACACAGCCTGGAATAGATCAATCAGAAATTGCAACCTGAATACAGAAGTAATAAGGAACTTGAAAGTATGACTTCCTTCAAGTGATGAATATTATTTTTTATTCCTCTCTTTATTCAACTGTTGTTTTGTGTTATGCCATGATACAGAAGACGTTTTGTGAGAGCAGAAATAAAGCTTTAGGAAACCTCTCTAGGAAAAAAGGAAGAAGAAGAAGAAGAAGAAGAAGAAGAAGAAGAAGAAGAAGCAGAAGCAGCAGCAGAAGAAGGAGGAGGAGGAAGAGGATAAAAAAAAAAAGAATAGATCTGGGCCAACAACTAGTGTCCATGGAATAAACACTTCCCTTTCTCTTTGAGACATGTTTTGTGAGACAAATTTAAATGACATGATCAAAAACCTTTCATGCTCACAACAGGGAGCCCTTGGCTAAAAGGGCGAGTTCTTGTGAATTCTTTGGATAAGCACTATTTGAGCGGTTCCCTTAAATCCCTTGTTGCTTCTCAGTGAGCTAACACTCATTACCCATTGGAGAAGGAATCTGTGGGAAAGTTGTCACATTCTTTTCACTCAGCCTCCAACTAACTGTTTCATGAGCTCTTTTGTTGATTGATACTGCACCCATATGAGTTAGCTGGAAGGTTGGTTTTCAAAACAGCCTGGAAACCATGAGAAACACACTGGCTAAAAGCTCTTCACTTAAAGCGGGGGTGGGGGGGGGTGGGGTGGGGGGAGTCCTTTACATTCTCTCCCTTTTTCTCTGGTTTTATCCTAACCAGATGGATTCAGTGACTGGAAAACCAAAACCTATAAAATAAAAATATGCTTTTCTTCACAATGGGAAGTTCATTGCCAATACATGGAGGAAGAGACATTCCTCAGCTCTAATACTTGGGGTTCTAAATGGCACCTGGGGAAAGAGCAGCCTTGTCCTCACCAGTGGCTACCTCTTGAGCAATTGAAGGGCAAGAGGCAGGATGAAGTACCAAAGGGTTTTTTTTTGGCCACATTCCCTTTCTTCAAAAATTTTAGCTTGGTTTTTCTATAACTGACTCCTGTAGGCCAAAAAAAAGGAAACAGAGTTTTCTCCTTTTCTGAAGTCAGGAAAATTGAATTACTTTAGGATTACTTAAAATTCTTAACATCCTTTCTAGGGACCCTCAAACTAGGAACCTGTATTTTTAACAGTGGAACTGAATTCTTTGTTTTACTCTATTTTACATTATGTTGTTCAAGCCATAAAAAATGTTAAGATTGGTTTCTTAAAGGTTGAGAAAGAGCAGATAGAGGAATCTGAAACCAAAAAAGGCGCAGAAGAGGTGCCATAACTAATTTGAATGCAATTTTGGGTCATGTTATTAACAGTGTTAAACATATTGGTTGTGTTTCCCACAATCAGGTTAAGTGTCAGGGTCTTTTGAAAATTATCTGTACTGATGCAAAACATACTGAAGCATGGTCTGGATCCAGGATGGGAGAAGGAACTTGCAGAAAAGAAAAAAAAAAAAGGCAAGTGAGAGAAGATTTCATATGACTATGCTTAAGCTGAGATACAGTCCTGATGGTCATTGGAAATCAAAGCAGAAAGCAACTATCCACATCAAGTGAAGTTTAAATACAGAGGCTGCACACATGGTGCTCATCTTATACTGTGGGCCAGGTTCATTCATTTAACACATTCTATGGAGAATGCAAGACTTTTCAAAACCCCAATTTAGTGTCAGGAGGTTCCCCCAAATATTTCATTGTCCCTGGGCCTGAAGTGACTAAACATGTAAAGAATTAGTGCAGGCAAAAAGTAACAGATACAGTCATCTACATTAAGTTTTCTACAAGACTAACTGTGGAAGGAGCCTCAGTGTCCATCGAAGGATGAATGGATAAAGAAGATGTGGTTTATGTATACAATGGAATATTACTCAGCCATGAGAAATGACAAATACCCACCATTTGCTTAGACGTGGATGGAACTGGAGGGTATTATGCTGAGTGACATAAGTCAATTGGAGAAGGACAAACATTATATGGTCTCATTCATTTGGAGAATATAAAAAATAGTGAAAGGGAATAAAGGGGAAAGAAGAAAAAATGAGTGGGAAATATCAGAAAGGGAGACAGAACATGAGAGACTCCTAACTCTGGGAAACGAACTAGGGGTGGTGGAATGGGAGGTGGACAGGGGTGGGGGTGACTGGGTGACGGGCACTGAGGGGGGCACTTGATGGGATGAGGACTGGGTGTTATTCTCTATGTTGGCAAATTGAACACCAATAAAAAATAAATTTACATAATTTTTTTTTTCTACAAGACTATAATGTAAGGTCTGGCAAAGTACTAGATTAAAGCACTGTTATCAACCTCAGATTGGATGCTGGTAAATACATCTGGAGCAAGATACCTGTTTCAAAGCCAAAAGTATATCTTTATTTGCTTTTCTGACTAATCTCAGTCTCACATTCTATTGAGCAGAAATCAAAGGAGAGATATTTTAACTATTTTGCCTAAGATTTTGGTCAAGCATTGTCAGTTTCTATAGCTATTTTTAAGCGACCTACTCTAAAAGCAAACTTTGAGAACTTAGCTGGAAATCGTTATGAGAATTTCAGTGAGTAGAAGAATGAGGAATTACTTCTGATGAATGGTGCTTTATATTAGAAAGTGCATCCCTTGTAATAAAGCTATCTGCTTAAGTCAGAGGGAACTGAAAACATGAGGCTAGTCAGAGACTCCATCAACCCTGGAAGTCACTGGAGTCAAGCACTCAGCCAGTTTATTCTCAAAGCCTTAAAGAGACTTAGCTTCTGGTGTCTGATGAGCCCCAAAGGCTAGGCCTCCTGTGACTGGTCTATGTGGGTAGGGTAGCAAAGTGCCAAAGACAGTCCATAATAGAGAGCCAAAAGAAAGTTAAGACAGATTCAAGGGGTATAGTAAATACTTTTTATGTCAGTGGGAAACCTATAATTGTGGTTTGGAAAACAGCAGTTTCATGCTGAGCAGCCTGAGGTGCAGCTCCTAGAAATGCGGGAGGGGGGAGTTTTTTTGGAAGCATGGGCTTAAAAATGAAGTTAAAGAGGAGAGTTCCAGTCCAAGATGGTGACACAGGAAGACCTTGAACTCACCTCCTTCTTGAACATGCCAAATCTATACATATTTATAAAGCAATTCCTCATGAAGAACTAAGGGCTGACAAAAACAGTTTCTGCATAATGTAAGATAGAGAAACCACATAGAGAATGGCAAGAGAGGCAGAGACATAGTAATGAAGACAGAGATATAGTAATGAAGGGAAATCCCCACCTCTAATGCTGCAAACTGCAGTGGAGAGGAATAGTAGTGGGGGACTGTGAGCTGATTCATTTGCCAGGGGCACATAAAAACAGCTGTGGTTTAAAAGAACAACCAGTATATAAAAGATCCATCCTTAGAGCTCTACCAAATACCAGAAGAGCTGCAGGAATTCTCTCCAGGTCACAGAGGCTGGCAAGCACCATGGTTTACAGTCACCCTCCATGTTGATGGTGTAGGCAGGAGCAGGATTCTGGGTGTTGTAGCTCACCCTTCAGTGAGCCTGGGCCTCTAGCCCATACTAGCCCCATCTCATGCAAGGTTGTCTCAGCATGGCATATACTGGGATGCCTCTGGTCAGCACACATTAAAGCTCTCCAGCCATCACACCAAGGTTACACAAGTACAAAACACCCAAGAAAACTCCAGGCCAGCACCATTCTGAATCCAGACAACTGGACAGGGCATCCCCAGCACAGAGTACTTGGGGACATCCAAGTTCACATCTCCTTTAGCTGCATCCACTCTGCCAAGGTGTCCCCTGCACCAAGCATCCCAGGAACCCCCAAGCCCATGCCTATCATGATTCCAGCCATGCTTCCAGAGTATTTTCCATGTGGAACACTCTAAGACTCCTGGCCCACAGCACACCTTGGCTCCAGCTGTACCATCAGAGAACCCCCTATGTGGAATGTGCTGAGACACCCCAGCTTACATCAACCTTGGCCCCAATCACTCCCACAAGGCAACCCCTGTGCTTAGATGCCGGGACACCCCAGCTTGCATCCATTTAACTTCACCTGTTCGACCAGGGTGCTCCTTGTGCCGGGCATACTGAGACACACTGGACCATGCTCCACCTTAACTCCAGTTATGCCACTAGGATGCCCTATACACAGAACACACAGAGATACCCCAGCTGGCATCCCAGCTTGTACCCACTTCAGCTTCAACTGTCCCGCCAGGATTTTCTCTATGCAAAAAGCCCCTGAACCATTGTTTCTTATAACCACTTAAGATCCAATCATCCCAGCAGAGAGTGCCCCCATGATGACCTTCTGCCCATACCAAACACAGCTTCAGCCAGGAAGCCAAAATCACTAGGTATGCCTAGCCTACACATGAGATGACCACACATAAGAGCATTCCTTTAAATTTAGGAGAAGTAGTTGTTCTGACTAATTCATAGAAACAAGTACAGAAAGTCAAGCAAAATAGGGAGACGAAATATGTTCTAAACCAAAGAATAAGACAAAACCTCAGAAAAAGAACTAAATGAAATGTAGATATACAATATGCCTCATAAAGATTTTAAAGTAATGATCATAAAGATGCATATTGCAGAGAAGAGTGAAGGAATTCTATGAGAATTTAAACAAAGAGAAAATATAAAAAGAACCAATGATATTTGAAAAATAAAATAAATGAAAAATACACTAGAGGGAATCAGCAGTATATTAGAGAATGCAGAAGAATGAGTCAGTGATCTAGAAGACAGGCTAATGGAAAACATACAAGTTGAACAGGAAAAAGATTTAAGTGAGGATAGGTCAAGGGATCTGTTGGACAACATCAAGCAAACAAACATTTCCATCATATTGGTCCTAGAAGAAAAGAGAAAGAAAGGAGTAGGAAACACATTTAAAGAAATAATAGTTGGAAATATTCATAAACTTCTTAGGAACCTCCATACTGTTCCTTAAAAAGTTAAAAAATTCAGCTACCCTATGACCCACCAATTGCACTACTAGGTATTTACCTCAAAGATACAAATGTAGTGATCCAAAGGGTCACCTGCATCCCACTGTTCATAGTAGCAATGTCCACAATAGTCAAACTGTGGAAAAAGCCAAAATGTCCATCGACAGATGAATGGATAAGGATGTGGTGTGTATTAATATAATATATATTAGCTCTTATATTCCTTCCATTATATATATATATATATATATATATATATATATACACACACACACACACACACATATACATATATATATATTCCAATATTTATATTGGAAGGAATATAAGAAACAGTGCAGACAATTATAGGGAAGGGAGGGAAAAATGAATGGGAAGTCGTCAGAGAGGGAGAAAAACTATGAAATAGTCTTAACTATAAAAACAAAACTGAGGGCTGTGGAGGGGAGGTGGGTGGGGGAATAGAGTAATTGGGTGAAGGGCATTAAGGAGGGCATGTAATGTTGTGAACACTGGATGTTATACACAACTGATAAATTATTGAACAATACATCTGACACTAATGATGTACTAGAGGTTGGCTAATTGAATTAAAATTTTAAAAAATTTGAAAAATAAACTGTTATTGACAAAAAAATCCATAAACTGGAGAAAGGAATAGATATCTGATTTTAAGAATCACAGAGATTTTCAAACAAAATGAACTCAGGGATGGTCACATGAAAACACATAAGGATTAAAATGTCAAAGCTTAAAGATAAAGGAAGAATTTCAACAGCAGCAAGAGAGGAGGAAAAAGTTGTGCACACAGGGAACTCTAAGCCTATCAGCTGAGTTTTCAGCAGAAACTTTTCAGGACAAAATAGAGTGGAACAATATACTCAAAGAGCTGAAAGAAGGAAAGAAAGAAAAAAACCTACAATTAAGAGTACTCTACCTTGAGGGGCACCTTGGTGGCTCAGTTAGTTAAGTGTCCAACTCTTAATCTTGGCTCAGATCATGATCTCAGGGTTGTGAGACAGAGCCTTGCACTGGGCTTCACATTCAGCAGGGAGTCTGCTTAAGATTCTCAACTCTCCTTCTGCCCCTCCCCCCTCTAAAATAAATAAATAAATAAATCTTAAAAAAGAAAGAATATCTGACAAGATTATAATTCAGATTTCAAGGAACAATAAAGCACGTTCTAGACAGAGTTAAAGGAGCTCATCAACACTAAATCAGGCTTAAAAGAAATATTATAGGGACTCCTTTAAGTGGAAAACAAAAGATCATAATTAGAAGTAAAAAGTTATAAAATATGACAACATATACATAAAATGTGGAGGAAGTATTAAAATGTTCTTTCAGAACATGCTTGATTTAATTAACCATCAAATTAATGTAGACTGCTATAGCCTTGGAATATTCTATATGACCTCATGGTAACCACAAACCCAAATCTATAATTGATATACAAAAAATAAAGAGAAAGAAAACCAAGAATAACACTATAGAAAGTCATCAATCACCAGGAAGAGAGCAAAAGAAGGACCAGTGAAGAACTACAAAAATAACCAACAATTAACTAAATGAGAATAAACACTTAATCATTATTTTATTTTAAAAAGATTTTATTTATTTATTCATGAAGAACAGAGAGAGAGAGAGAGAGAGAGAGAGAGACATAGGCAGAGGGAGAAGCAGGCTGCATGCAGGAAGTCTCATGTGGGACTCGATCCCAGGACTCCAGGATCACATCCTAAGCCAAAGGCAGGCAGACACCCAACCTCTGAGCCACCCAGGCATCCCTTTAATCATTATTTTAAATGTAAATGAACAAAATATCCCAATCAAAAGACCTGGGATAGTGGGGGCACCTGAGTGACTCAGTCAGTTGAGCATCTGCCTTTGGCTCAGGTCATGATCTCAAAGTCCCTGGGTTGAGCCCTGCATTGGGCTCCCTATTCAGTGGGGAGTCTGCTTCTCCCTCTCCTGTTACCCCATTCGTGCTTTCTCTAGCTTTCTTTCAGTCTCTCAAAGAAATAAATAAAATCTTTAAAAAATAAAATAAATAAAAATAAACCAAAAGACCTAGGGTAGTGAAATGAATAACAATAGCAGAAGACTCATCTATATACTGCCTATGAAAGACTCATTTCAGACATAAAGACATGTAGAGATTGAAACTGAAGGGATAGAAATATACATACTATACAAATAGAAGCAATAAGAAAAAGGAGGAGGAAGGGAAGAAGAAAGAAAGGAAAGAAAGAAAGAAAGAAAGAAAGAAAGAAAGAAAGAAAGAAAGAAAGAAAGAAAGAAAGAAAGAAAGAAAGAAAGAAGAAAAAGGAGGAGGAGGGGAAGAAAGAAAGAAAGAAAGCAAGCAAGCAATAGCAATATTTATGTCAGAAAAAAATACTTTAAAACAAAGACTGTAACAAGAGACAAAGAAAAGCATTATATAATGATAAAAAGTCAATCCGGCAAGAGGATTTAACAATTGTAAATATCTATGTACCTAATATTGTAGTATCTAAGTACATAAGGAAATAATAACTGACATAAATGGAGAAATCCAAAAATGTAGGAGATTTTAACATCTTGTTTACATCAATAGATTCAGGTAGAAAATTAGTGAGTGTCTTTGATGACACATTATACCAGATAAACTTAACAGATATACACTGAACGTTTTATCCAAAACAACAGAATACATATTATTTTCAATGTGTATTGAACGTACGAAACATTCTCCAGGAATAGATCACATTTTAGATCTCAAAACAAATCTCAAATAAATTTAAAGAGATTGAAATAATATCATGTGTCTCTTTTGAAAACAATAGTATAAAATTAGAAATCAATGAAAAGAAAAAAATGGAAAAAACTCAAGAAACACATGAAAGCTAAACAATATCCTACTAAACTGGGAATGGGTCAATGAAGATGAGACGGGTAATCACAAAATACATGAAGACAAATGAAAATAAAAGCAAAATAATTTAAAATACTTGGGACACAGTAAAAGCAGTTTTAGGAAGGAAATTCCTAGCAATATAAACACAACTTTAAAAAAGAAAAAAACAGGAAAAAAATCTCAAATACATAATCTAACCTTACTCCCAAAAGAACTAGAAAAAGAACAATGCCCAAGAAAAAAAGATTAGAAAAGACATGATTAAAATAGACTTTTAAAAAGGGCAAAAGAAAAGATTAATTAAAAAAATAGTGGGGTTCTTTGAAAATATTAAAACAATTAATAAGCCTTTAGCCAACTCATCAAAAAAATACATAAATAAATAACATTATAAATTAAAACAGATGACTAAAAACCAACACCACAGAAATATGAAGGATTATAAGAGAACACTATTTAAAAAATCATGCCAACAAATTGCTCGTCCTAGAATAAATGAATAAATTCCTAGAAACATAAAATCTTCCAAATCTGAATTTGAAAGAAATAGATTTGAACATATCATTTGTGGTAATGAAATTGAATGTTTAATTTTAAAAACTCTGAAGAACAAAAGTCAAGACCAGATAGAATCACAGGTAAATTTTACCAAATATTTATGCATCACTTTTCTTTTTTTGTATATTTTTTATTGGAGTTCAAATTGCCAACATATAGTATAACACCCAGTGCTCATCCCATAAGTGCCCTCCTCGGTGCCGATCACCCAGTCACCCCATCACCCTGCCCACCTCCCCTTCCACCACTCTTCGTTCATTTCCCAGAGTTAGGAGTCTCTCATGTTTTGTCACCCACTCCAATATTTCCCACTCATTTTCTCTCTCTTCTCCTTTAATACCTTTCACTATTTTTTATATTCCCTATATGAGTGAAACCATATAATGATTGTCCTTCTCCCATTGACTTATTTCACTCAGCATAATAGCCTCCAGTTCCATCCACATCGAAGAAAATGGTGGGTATTCGCCCTTTCTAATGTCTGAGTAATATTCCATTGTATATATAGACCACATCTTCTTTATCCATTCATCTTTTAATGGACACCGAGGCTCCTTCCACAGTTTGGCAATTGTGAACATTGCTGCTATAAATGTTAGGGTGCAGGTGTCCTACCATTTCACTGCGTCTGTATCTTTGGGGTAAATCCCAGGTAGTGCAATTGCTGGGTCATAGGGTAGCTCTATTTTTAACTCTTTGAGGAACCTCCACACAGTTTTCCGGAGTGGCTGCCCCAGTTCACATTCCTACCAATACTGCAAGAGGGTTCCTCTTTTTCCATATCCTCTGCAACATTTGTTGTTTTCTGTCCTGTTAATTTTTGCCATTCTCATTGGTGTGAGGTGGTATCTCATTCTGGTTTTGATTTGTATTTCCCTGATGGCAAGTGATGAGGAGCATTTTCTCTGTTCTTGTTGGCCATGTGCATGTCTCTTTGGTGAAATTTCTGTTGATGTGTTTTGCCCATTTCATGATTGGATTGTTTGTTTCTTTGCTGTTGAGTTTAAGAAGTTCTTTATAGATCTTGGATACTAGCCCTTTATCTGACAATGACATTTCTATACACTAACAATGAGACTGAAGAAAGAGAAATTAAGGAGTCAATCCCATTTACAATTGCACCAAAAGCATAAGATACTTAGGAATAAACCTAACCAAAGAGGTAAAGGATCTATACCCTAAAAACTACAGAACGCTTCTGAAAGAAATTGAGGAAGACACAAAGAGATGGAAAAATACTCCATGCTCATGGATTGGAAGAATTAATATTGTGAAAATGTCAATGCTACCCAGGGCAATTTACATGTTCTATGCAATCCCTATCAAAATACCATGGACTTTCTTCAGAGAGTTGGAACAAATCATCTTAATATTTGTGTGGAATTAGAAAAGACCCCAAATAGCCAGGCGAATATTGAAAAGGAAAACCAGAGCTGGGGGCATCACAATGCCGGATTTTAAGTTGTACTACAAAGCTGTGATCATCAAGACAGTGTGTGGTATTGGCACAAAAACAGACACATAGATCAATGGAACAGAATAGAGAACCCAGAAATGGGCCTCCAACTCTATGGCCAACTAATATTTGACAAAGCAGGAAAGACTATCCACTAGGAAAAGGACAGTCTTTTCAATAAATGATGCTGGGAAAATTGGACAGCCACATGCAGAAGAATGAAACTGAACCATTCTCTTACACCATACACAAAGAGAAACTCAAAATGGATGAAAGATCTAAATGTGAGACAAGAATCCATCGAAATCCTAGAGGAGAACATAGGCAACACCCTTTTTGAACTTGGTCACAGCAACTTCTTGCAAGATACATCTATGAAGACAAGGGAAACAAAAGCAAAAATGAACTATTGGGACTTAAGATAAAAAGCTTCTGCACAGCTAGAGTAACTGTCAACACAACTAAAAGTCAACCTACAGAATGGGAGAAGATATTGCAAATGACATATCAGATAAAGGGCTAGTATCCAAAATCTATAAAGAACTTATTACTAAATATTTTATTTTATTTATTTTTATAATAAATTTATTTTTTATTGGTGTTCAATTTACCAACATACAGAATAACACCCAATGCTCATCCCATCAAGTGCCCCCCTCAGTGCCTGTCACCCATTCACCCCCACCCCCCACTCTCCTCCCCTTCCACCACCCCTAGTTCATTTCCTAGAGTTATTACTAAATATTTTAAAAAGAGTTAGCACCTATTCTCTTCAAACTTCCCAAAAAATAGAAGAGGAAGAAAAGCTTCCAAAGACATTTTGTGAGGCCAGCATTACCCTGATACTAAAACCAGAGAAAGACACTATAGACAAATATCCCTAATGAATGTAATACAAAAATCTTCAATAAAGTACTAGCAAACTACATTCAATAATATATTTAAATGATCATTCAACAATCAAGTGTGATTCCTTTTGGTGACACAAGGATGGTTCAATATTCACATTTCAAGGTGATGAACCACATTAACAAAAGGAAGTATAAAGTTTTCATAGTCATCTCAATAGATGCAGAAAAAGCACTTGACAAAATTCAACATCCATTCATGATAAAAACTCTCAACAAAATGGGTTTAGAAGGAACATTCCTCAATATAATAAAGGGCATGTATCACAATGGCACTTCTAACATCATAAACAATGTAAAAAGAAGGAGTTTTACTTAAGATCATGAACAAGACAAGAATATCCATCCTGACAACCATCATTCAACATAGTACTAGAAGTCCTACTCACAGCAATCCAACAACAAAAAGAAATAAAAGCATCCAAATTGGTAAGGAAGAAGTTCAACTTAACATTTGCAGATGACAGGATGCTATGCATAGAAAATCCTAATGACTATACCAAAAAGCTATTTGAAGAAATAAATGAATTCAATAAAGTTGCAAGATACAAAATAAATGCACGAAATTATTTGAGTTTCTATACACAGTGAAGTGGCAGAAAGACAAAGTAAGAAAACAATTCCATTTATAATTGTATCAAAAAGAACAAAATACAAAAAAAATAAAAAAAGAACAAAATACTTACAAATAACCTTAACTGAAGAGGTGAAAAATCTACTCTGAAAACAAACAACAGTGATGAAAGAATTGAAGAGGACACAAATAATGAAAGATTTTATAGTCATGGATTGGAAGAATTAATGCTATTAAAATGCCCATACCATCCAAAGCAATCTACAGATTCTATGCAATCCCTAGAAAAATACTAAAAGCGTTTTTCACAGAACTAGAACAAATAATCCTAAAATTTGTATGGAACCACTTCATACAAATAGCCAAAGCAATATTAAGAAAGGAGAACAACTACAGTTATCACGATCCCAAATTTCAAGATATAATACAAAGCTATAGTAATCAAACTAATCAAACTAATATGGTATCAGTACAAAACCAGACACATATCAATAGAAAAGAATAGAGAGCCCGGAAATAACCCATGTTTACATGGATTATTAATCACGGCCAATTAGTCTATGATAAAGGAGAGAATACACAGTGGTTGAAAAGATAGTCTTTTCAGGAAACAGTGCTGGGAAAACTAGACTGCCATATGCAGGAGAATGAAACTGGACCATTTTCTTACACCATACACAAAAATAAATCCAAAATGTATGAAAGATCTAAATGTAAGGTCCAAAACCATAAAACTCCTAGAAAACATAGACAGTAAGCTCTTTGACATTGGTCTTAGCAACATTTTTCTAGACATAACTCTTCAGACAAGAGAAACAAAAGCAAAAATGAACTATTGAGCCTAAACAAAAAATAAAAAGCTTCTGCACAGTGAAAGAAACCATCAACAAAATGAAAAGGGAACCTACTCAATGGGAGAAATTATTTGCAAATGATGTATCTGAAAAGGGCTAAGTATCTAAAATATATAAAGAACTTATACAACTCTACATGAAAAAAAATTTCAATTTAAAAAAAAAAACAGAGGACCCGAACAGATGTTTTTTTGAAAGGAGACATACAGATCAAAACCACAATGAGATATTACCTTACAACTGTCAGAATGGCTAGAACAAAAAGACGAGAAATGACAAGCATTTGTGAAGATGTGGAGGAAAAAAACCCTTATATACTGTTGGTAGGAATATAAATTGGTTCAGCCACTGGTAAATAGTATGGAGATTCCTTTAAAAAATTGGGATCCCTGGGTGGCGCAGCGGTTTGGCGCCTGCCTTTGGCCCAGGGCGCGATCCTGGAGACCCGGGATCGAATCCCACGTCGGGCTCCCGGTGCATGGAGCCTGCTTCTCCCTCTGCCTGTGTCTCTGTGCCTCTCTCTCTCTCTGTGACTATCATAAATAAATAAAAATTAAAAAAAAAAATTAAAACTAGAGATACCATATGATCCAGTAATTCCACTACTGGGTATTTACAAAAGAAAACAAAAACAGTAATTTGAAAAAATATATGCTCCCCTATGTTAAAAACTGCTGCACTATTTATTTAGACAAGATATGGAAGCAACACAAGTGTATATCAATAGACAAATATGTCATGTGTATGTGTATGTGCGCAAAGGAATATTATTCAGCCATAAAATAGAATGAGATCTCACCTTATGTAACAATGTAGAAGGATCTAGAGGGTATTAGGCTAAGTGAAAAAATAAGGAAAAAGACAAATATCTATCATTTTTACTCATGTAGAATCTAAAACAAATGAATAAACAAACAAAAAGCACAAACAGAATTATAAATACAGGAAATGGGCTATTTGTTGCTAGAGGGGTGGAGAATGGGGGGAAGAACAAAATGGGTGAAGAGGAGTCAGAGATACAGGCTTTCAGATATGGAATGAATAAGTTATGGGGATGAAAGCTCCAGAATAGGGAATATAGTCAGTGGTATTGTAGTAGGGTTATATGGTGACAGATGGTAGTTACACTTTATGGTATGCATGACATAAGATAGGGAATTGTAAAATCACCATATTGTATACCTGAAATTAATTTAACATTGGGTGTCAACTGTGTTTCAATAAAAAATTTAAATATTAAAAATTTTTAAAAGATGAAGAGGCCATTGCTTAGAGGATATCAATCATGATGAATGGCCTCTGTCACAAGAGACTAAAAGAGACTTGGCAACCATCTAGGCATAAGTCTTTGAGATCACAAGAAATATACATATCATTCCTGAACATTTTTATCCATTTATTTAAAAGATTTATTGGGTACTTAAAATGAGTCTGCTTAAAGTAACAAAATTATGAAAGATACAGAGTAATCAAGGTCAAAGTCAAATAAAATAACACCTCCTTTCCTAAAGCTTGAGTAAGAATGCCAATCTGTTCCTTATATTAGTATTTTAGAGAGGACCATGAGGGCAGTCAGGGTGGCTCAGCGGTTTAGCGCCACCTTCAGCTAAGGGTGTGATCCTGGAGACCTGGATGGAGTCCCACATCAGGCTCCCTGCATGAAGCCTGCTTCTCCCTCTGCCTGTGTCTCTGCC
Source organism: Canis lupus dingo (assembly GCF_003254725.2). Taxonomy (NCBI): domain Eukaryota; kingdom Metazoa; phylum Chordata; class Mammalia; order Carnivora; family Canidae; genus Canis; species Canis lupus. The sequence goes on from NC_064265.1 coordinate 22,287,356, forward strand.
CCTCTCTCTGTGTCTCATGAAAAAATAAATAAAATCTTTAAAAAAAAAAAAAAAGAGGACCATCAATAAAATTTAAACCCTTTTACAACAAATTTAGGATTCAAATTATATATTTTACAGACAATATCACCACTACTTCAATTACTACAAGAAATATTCACTTAACCCCTCCCAAGTGAGTTATAATCTGGACAATTTCAATATATATTCATTATTTTTTTCAATTAAAAAGAACATTTTCTTGAATTTCTTTCCATTTCCTCCCTCTCTTCTCACTCGAACATAAAATTTCACAAAATGTTTTATTGAGTACTTGCTATATGCCTGGTAAAAATAGTTAAAATTATGTAAGATACAGAAAGGATCTAAACTCTATGCCAAAAACAAGACATTCTTTTTTCTATTTTCAAGGTCTTTCTTCTTTATATTTATAAAAATCTCCAGAGGTTATAAAATGCTTTTAATATATCATTTAATACATCATTATTATATTATTATTTATGAGGACTTAGTATGTATTAGCCTCTGTTTGTTCTAATTGTGCAAATTACTTCCCTAAAGCCAAATAACGACCCTTGAGTAGTTGCTATTATATTCCAATTTTCAAATGGAAATTTAAAAATCTAGGATCCAGAAAAAGATTAAAAGAGAATAAGACTTGAGGACAGGGAAGCAAATCTACTCCTCTTTTCAGCAATTACTGATTTAAGATAAAATAAATCATGAAATTGATATTTGCTCACTTGGGAACTTCTCCAACACTAAAGAGTTAAAGGAAACCTCATATGTCTATGAGTAAACTTCTATTAACATAAAGACAGATATTGAAGATGAAAACCACTGCTTAACTATTGTGGTTGCCTGCCATTGGTTTCCTGAGCTCACCCAGGACATATTATTTCAATCACCCATTTAATCCCTACCATAGAATTACTTATTCATTAAAACAGATAGCCCATATAATCAAATATACTGAAACCATAATCTTTTTGAGGTCAGAGACTATTTCAGGTCCTTGCCACAAAATAGTGGGTGCTCATATCATTCTTTCATGTCTACATATATCTAACAAAAACCCACCAAAATTTTGCCCACTCCTTTTATAAACATTGAATTCTTATTTTGTACCAGGAAATCTCCTATATGTTAGGGATTTAGTGCCCAAAAAGACAAAATCTCACTCAAAAGGAAATTTCCAGTCAAGAGTAACAGCAAAGCCAAAAAGCCTGAATTGGAAGTAGGCTGTGTGTGGACAAAACTAAACAGAAAGGTGAATGTGGAAGCAGGCAAGTGAGTTAGGAGGTGCTTGAGAAACACTTGTTGGCTTTAAATATGGCAAGAGAGATGGTGAGATTTGAGCATAGTTTTCAGATCTAAAATTAACGTGATTGGCTGATAATGTAAGTATAGCATCTAGCCAGAAACTGTTATTTGTTTATAGGAGCAGGCTACCTGCAGAGTGAAGATGACCAACAGTTCTCTGTGGGCCATAAGCATGAATGTCTATTAGAGTAGAAAGGTCGTATGAGCCATTGGATACATTAGTCTAGTGCCCTAAAGTAAAGTTAGGGCTTGACTGTGCTGCATGCTGAAATTACAAACATGAATAAGCACGGTTTCTGATCTCAAAGGCCTCACAATCTAATGTGTATTGGTGGACATGTTTTGGTTAATAGAAACTGAGCTCGTATTTATTCCTTGACTAGTCAGTTATCTTCGTGAGGACAGGGATGTTATTTCATCCATCTCTGAAACTGCATTCTTTAACATATAGTAGAGGTTCATTATATTTGTGCTAAGTTGGACTGAATATAATCAGCCCAAGCAGAGAACCACTGGTCTGATACATTGATAAATGCAAGAACAGAAGATGCTATAAATGATGGTTTCTGCTTTCCATGAGCATAAACTTTAGATGAGAAAACAAAGTACATTCTTGAAAATAAAAATTTGAAAGCACATATACTCAGTGACAAATGTGTATAAATAGAAATATTTATAGGTTATGAGTGGAAACATCTGAAGTTTCGGGTGATCAAGGAAGCTATCAGGGAGGTATATATGCAGGTCTGAGCCTTGGGGGATAGGTAGGATTCAGAGGACTGGTAAATTTTATGGTAGCAGGTACCATACCACATTCTTATAAAAAGTCACCAATGTGGGATATTAATTTGAACAGAAAGACTGAATCTTTTTGAGCAAAGCTTTAAATGTTGGTTAAATACCTAGAATTTAGGGACATCTGGGTGGCTTAGTGGTTGAGCATCTGCCTTCAGCTCAGATAGTAATCCTGGGGTCCTGGGATCAAGTCCCACATCAGGCTCTCTGTGTGGAGCCTGCTTCTCCCTCTGCCTATGTCTGTGCCTCTCTGTGTCTCTCATGAATAAATACACAAAATCTTAAAAAAAAACCAAAAAAACATGGAACTTAGTATGTACACAAACCACTTAAGTGGGGGCTCTCTCCAGAGTTTATACAATTTGAACTTAGAATCAACCAACTCTCCCTCTCAACTTTTATAGAAAAAGCCTCTAATAATGCAGCAGTAGAGTTGATAGGTGCTAAAGTGCCAGAATTCAAGAGGACTTGGAAAATTACCCTCACACCCAAAATGCTCTTCTATCACTTTTATCACCTGCCTCATTGCAAGAAATGCCACCATTAAAGGATCGTCCCTCTAAGCACAGACAGCTCATATTTCTTCCATTTAGGGTCTATATTCTAATGCATTTGGTGCTAATGCTTTAAGAGACATCGGTTGATGGTTTGAAAATATCCAACATAAGATGGATAAGTGAGGTTTCAAATGTTGAAAGGTACATTGAAAGAGGTTGCAAAATAACCAGTTCCACTGTGCTCTGGGGTGATTTTCTAGTTCTTTCCTCTGAGTTTTATAAACACATTCTTCAAACAATAGGAGAAGAAATCTCTTAAAAAAATCAAAGGACTATCCAAATAATGTCCACATTATATTTTAAGAAGAATATATTTTTATCATTTCATTTGTTTTCAGGTTTTTTATAAAAGACATTTGGGAAAGACTGGGAAAAAAGATGGATTTTTTTCTGCACCAGGAAAAGCCTGTGTCCCCAGACAATGGCTATCCATATCAGAATGCTGGATGTTCTCCCCTTTTCCTTTCCTAAGACTTCCTATCCATTTTCCTGTCACTACCTGCCTTTTGCTTCCATATCTCCTCCCTAGAGTTTTCAGCCATAATTTTTTAATATTCACTAAGGGAACTTGCTTACGCTGCTCTTCACACCTGAAATGTCAGACCTAAAGCAAGAGAGCTTTTGAATATGAAACTGGAAGCACATGATGAATCGAGTGTGGGCCACCTCTTGTCCCCTAAAGCCATCAATTGCACATGTCTCATAGCTGCCACACTATTGATCAAATTCTAGTTCTGTTCTAATGTCAAAATGTCTAGTTGGCTAATAGAGACCTCACTCAAAATGGATGAAAATTTGGGGATCTGGGGACCTAAATGGAGAATTCCTAATAAGAATTTTGGAAGAAGTGTCACTTTTTGCTGGTTGCTTTTCTTGGGGCTTAGAATATTCACATAATATTTTAGATACACTAGGTGATTTTATAATAGCCCACCCCCTCATCCATGGGAGAGATGTTCCAAGACCCCTAGTGGATGTCTGAAACCACAGACTCTTTTAAACTATATTTACATACCTCTGATATAGTTTAATTTATAAATTGGGTATAGTAAGAGATGAACAACAAATAATAAAACTATAATATACTATAATAAAAATTATTTGATGTGTCTCTCTCAGACTATATTATTGTACTGTACTCACTCTTCTTGTGATGATGTGAGATAAAATGCCTACATCATGAGATGAGGTGAGGTGAACAATGTAGGCATTGTGACATAGCGTTAGCTAATATTGACCTTCTGATGATATGTCAGAAGAAGGTTCATCTGTTTCCATACTGTGACTGATTGTGGTTAACAAACCACAGAAAGCAAAACCATAGATAAAGGAATGTCACTGTATAGGAGTACTGACCATCTTTGGTACAATTGTTACAGACATCCCTTCCATTCTGTTCTGCAAAGATATCAAGCATTTGTTATATAAGTTCACTTTATTTGGGATTGTAGTGTTAACATTTAGCCTTTTTAAAAAAAGTATTATTTTAATGAAATGCTTGACTTAAGCTTTTGATTGTTGAAGCATCTACCTCAAAGTCAGATATCTGAAACAGATTGCCAGCTACAGTGCTACATAAAGAGTCAGGCCTCTCCACTTTTATCCCCTCCCCCCCCAACCCTCACGCCCTCAGCAAAGTTTGCTTTTCTTTTAGGGATCTCTAGTTGACTTATATAAATGACCATTTGGCTGTTTGTTTCTCCCTTCCTTCACTTATTTCCTGATATTATGTTTTAAATACACCAATAAAGAGTGAACCTATAAAACTCTAAGTTTTTTTTCCTTGACCTCAATACAAGCAGAATCCCTGGCCTGTGCTCTTTCTCCTACTTGTGCATGCTATCTCTCTCCTCTACCATCCCTCTCCCCATAAACTCGATGTGTGGTCTCAGGTGTGTCTTGTCCCCTCCAGGGTACATGATAAGTAATCATAAAAATCACAAATGCCAGTCCAGCCACAACATTGGTTCTGAAAGAGGAAATGTCTCTGGGGAGTTTGCCTTGGGCCCAGGTAAGTGCTCCCAGGCATTTCTGTACAGTAACACATCATTATCAAAAGGCTGAGGATGGAACAAAACAGAAATATAATCACCTTTCCCCCCTAGTACCCTGAAGTTAATACTTCCCAAATATTATCATAATGGTTTAGAGTGTCTGTTTATATGTTTGTATTCTTCACTATACTAGAAACTCCATGAGGACAAGAAATGGGTTTTTCTTGCTTACCATTTATACCTAGCAAAAAATATAATAGCTTACATTCATTCAATGAGAGTATTTATTACTGGATGCATGGAATGAATGAATGCCTCCACAACCAGAAAGATGAGTAAGGCCCCATGTTCTAACAGAGCATCTAGCCTAGAGGAACAAACATTCACTCATAAAGATATTCTGATATTTTAGTATAGGCATGTGACCTATTCTTCATTTTTGAAGCTTTGAATTCAACAAGAGATTCTTGTGCAATTATATGTACTTTCTTAAAAAGGAGGCTTTCTTGGTTTTAATTATTGTTCTAGCTTAAAAATTACCTGCTTTTGAGTGATGGGCAACAAAATGGCAGAATAGAATGACTTAGGTCTGCATTACCCATGGAGGTACACGTTAACAAAAACAAGAACTTTAGAAACCAATTAAGAGATTGAAGCACCACAGGATGAGTACAATGTGAGCACAAAAAAACAAGAAGAGTCATATCCAAGTGTCAAGAAGGCCTATTGCATTTGCCCACCCTAGTCCCTCTCTTTCCCTGGTAGTGTAGTATGATTAGATAAAATTCCATTCCCAGCCTTTCCTTGGAAGGGAAAGAGTAGAATATGTATCTAACATTCTGGCTTTTCAAGGGACTTCCTAAGAGACTGGTTTCTGTTTCACCTAATTTGGACCACTGAAGGAAATTATAACTTGGATGCCAGGGTGGGGACTTCTGAGAACAAATGCAAACACTAACACTTGTCAGAGCACCAGAGAGACTACAATACAACAGACCCCTACTAGAAGTAAAGAAAAGATTATAGACCCTTTAAAAGAAATGGGGAAACTGCTGCAACTGGAAATTACACACACAGTCCAAGAGCAGATACATTCCCAGAAAAGGTTTGAAAGGTCCCAGGAATCTCTAGATGACCTGATTGGTGAAAGTCTTCCCCTGCACCTAATTCAGATCCTAAAGGTTAGGAGAACTGGTTATTTATTCAAATGCTCAAATATCATCTAGAGATCACAAGGCATACAAAGAAATGAAAGCATGGTCTGATCAAAGGAACAAACTAAATATCCAGTAATCAATATTAAAAAAAAATCTGAGGGATACCTGGGTGGCTCAGTGGTTGAGCATCTGCCTTTGGCTTAGGGTGTGATCCTGGAGTCCCACGATTGAATTCCATATTGGGCTCTCTGCATAGAGCCTGCTTCTCCCTTTGCCTATGACTCTGCCTCTCTCTGTGTGTGTCTCTCACAAATAAATAAAATCTTTTAAAAAATCTAAATTATCTGACAACGAATGGAGAAGAACCATTGTAAAGGCACTCAATGAACTAAAAGGAACTACGCAAAGTAAAAAAAACAAAACAAAACAAAAAAAAAAACAAAAAAAAAACATGGGTGAACAAAATTCGAGTGTCAAAAAAGACAGAAACTATTGGGGCACCTGGATAGCTTAGTTGGTTAAGAGTTTGACTCTAGGGTTTATTTCAGGTCATGATCTCAAGGTCATGAGATTGCCCTGCATTGGGTTCTGTGCTCAGTGGGGAATCTGCTTAAGATTCTCCTTCTCCCTCTACACCTCCTTTTGCTTCCTCTCTCTGTCTGTCCCTCTCTAAAATAAACAAATCTTTAAAAACAATGAGAGAGAGACAGAAACTATGAAAAAAAAAAACAACTGAAGAAATTCTGGAGCTAAAGAATATACTAATGGAATTGAAAGGATCACTAGAGGGCTTTGACACCAGACTAACCAAGCAGATGGAAGAATCAGGGAACTTGAAGACAGGGTATAAAAATTATTTAGCTAGAGGGTGAAAAATAAAACTAAAGTGAAAAGAGCCTATGGGACTTATGGTACTTAACAAACAGATCAATATGCTTATTGTGGGAATCCCAGAGAGGAAGAGAGATATAAAGCACGAGAGAACCCATTTAAAGAAATGATGGCTGAAAAATTCCCAAAGAGGAAATAAAGAGAGAAACAAACTCAAGGAGATCAACAAACTTCATAGAGACCCACTTTGAGACACATTATAATCAAACTGTCAAAAGTCACAAAGACAAAAGCTGGAAAGCAGCAAGAGAAAAGTCATTTCTCAGGTATAAGCAACCCCCCATAAGACTATCATTGAATTCTCAGCAGAAACTTTGCAAGTCAGAAGGGACTGGAAAGATATATTCCAATGGTAAAAGAAAATAACAAAAACCAAAAACTTCTAACCAGGAATACTATATCAGGGAAGACTGTCCTTCAAAAGGGCAAGGGTAATTAAAACTTTCCCAGATGCATAAAAGCTGAGGGAGTTCATTGCCACTACACTTATCCTATAAAACAAAAAACAACAATGCAACAATAACAGCTAAGAAAGTCCTCAAGGTTAAAGAAAAGGATGCTAGACAGCAACATGAAAACATACAAAATAGGGGGGCGGGGCAAGACGGCAGAAGAGTAGGGTCCCCAAGTCACCTGTCCCCACCAACTTACCTAGAGAACTTTCAAATCATCCAGAAAACCTATGAATTTGGCCTGAGATTTAAAGAGAACAACTGGAATGCTACAGAGAGAGTTCATGCTTCTAACAAGGTAGGAAGATGGAAAAAAATAAATAGAAAAGAATCCAGTGGGAGAGCTCCCCCGCAAGGATCCAGGCTAAAGCCAGGCAGCAGCGAAAGCCTCCAGTACAGGAAAGCCCAGTCCCAGAGGAGCAGGAACTCTAAAAATCTTCCCAGATGGAAAGGCACTTGCAGGGAACTCTGGCAGGATCCCAAGAGGGGCAGTAGAGCCTCCAGGTTCCCGGAGTCACTAACAGAGGAAGTGCAGTGAAGGAGACCGTGCCACACACCACCTGCAGAGCATGGTAAAGGGCTGGAGTGCAAGCTTGGCGGGGCCTCCAGAGCAGCTCAGGCAGTGGCTCTGGGCAGAGGGTGTTGCGCTGCCTGGGAGCACAATTCCAGTGGTGCAGGTCCTGGATCCCAGGGCACCGGGGGACACAGTCCAGGATCCTACACGTCCCCCAGGATGAGTGGAGGCGGGGAGGGCACAGGACAGCAAGGACACTCCTGCCACTGGGTGCCCCGCCCCCGAGCTGTGCAGATTAGCACCCCCTGCCCCCAGAGCATACAGGACAGTGCGAACTGGGAGACTGTGGGAGTTACTGTGGGAGCTGACTCCAGGGCTAGAGAGCTGGCAATTGCCAGTGGGGTTTTTCCTCCTGGCGTCACCCTGTGCCTGGGAGGGATGGGGCTGCCAGGGAGCAGGGGCCTCACAGGATAAACAGCTCACACTGAGCCCTGCACCTGGCAGGGGCCCAGGCAGCTCCGCCAGGTGCACACACCTGAGAATCAGCACATCAGGCCCCTCCCCCAAAAGACCATCAGGAAGGACAGGGGAAGAGCAAGTCCTCCAGCAGTGCTGGAAAGCTCCAGAGGAAGTTGAAGGATTTACAGTATATAAAACCAGAGGATACCCCTCCTTGTTTTTTGTTTGTTTTTTGTTCTTTTTGTTGTTGTTGTTCTTGTTGTTGTTTGTTTTTCCCCATTTTCTTTGTTTTTCTTCCTTTTTCCAGAACAACTTGTTTGTAGCAACTCTGCACTGAGCAAAATGACTAGAAGGTAGAACTCACCGCAGAAGAATCAGACATAGTACTCTCTGCCACAGACATACAGAATTTGGATTACAATTCAATGTCAGAAAGCCAATTCAGAAACACAATTATAAAGCTACTAGTGGCTCTGGAAAAAGCATAAAGGATTCAAGAGACTTCATGACTGAAGAATTTAGAACTAATTGGGCTGAAATTAAAAATCATTTAAATGAAATGCAATCCAAACTGGACGTCCTAATGACAAGGGTTAATGAGGTAGAAGAAAAAGTGAGTGACATAGAAGACAAGTTGATGGCAAGGAAGGAAGCTGAGGAAAAAAGGGAAAAACAAAAGATCATGAGGAAAGGTTAAGGGAAATAAATGACAGCCTCAGAAGGAAAAATCTACATATAATTGCGGATCCAGAGGGCACTGAGAAGGACAGAGGACCAGAAAGTGTATTTGAATAAATCATAGCTGAGAACTTCCGTAACTTGAGGAGGGAAACAGGCATTCAGATCCAGGAGATAGAGAGATCCCTCCCCCCCAAAAAAAGTCAATAAAAACCATTCAACAACCTGACACTTAATAGTTAGACTTGCAAATTGCAAAAATAAAGAGAAGATTCTTAAAGCAGCAAGAGACAAGAGATCCCTAACTTATATGGAGAGAAATATTAGGTTAACAGCAGACCTCTCCACAGAGACCTGGCAGGCCAGAAAGGGCTGGCAGGATATATTCAGGTACTCAATGAGAAGAACATGCAGTCAAGAATACTTTATTCAGCAAAGCTCTCATTCAGAATAGAAGGAGAGATAAAGAGCTTCCAAGATAGGCAGAAACTGAAAGAATATGTGACCTCCAAACCAGCTCTGAAAGAAATAGTGAGAGGGATTCTGTAAAAGAAAGAAGATGCCCAAAGAAATAATCCACAAAAACAGGACTGAATAGGTATTATGATGACCCTACATTCATATTTTTAATAGTAACTCTGAATGTGAATGGGCTAAATGCTCCCATCAAAAGGTGCATGGTTTCAGACTGAATAAAAACAAGACCCATCTATTTGCTGTCAACAACAGACTCATTTTAGACCTAAGGACACCTCCAGCCTAAAAATGAAAGGTTGGAGAACCATTTACCATTCAAATGGTCCTCAGAAGAAAGCAGGGGTAGCAATCCTCATATCAGATAAATTAAAGTTTACCCCAAAGACTGTAGTAAAGGGGAAGAGGGACACTATATCATACTTAAAAGATCTATCCAACAAGAGGACCTAAAAATCATGACTATTTATGCCCCTAATGTGGGAGCTGCCAAGGATATCAATCAATTAATAACCAAAGTTAAGACACACTTAGATAATAATACACCTATACTGGGAGACTTCAACACGGCACTTTCAGCAAATGACAGATCTTCTAAGCACACCATCTCCAAGGAAAAAAAGAACTTCATTTTTTTTTAAGATTTTATTTATTTATTCATGAGAGACACAGAGAGAGAGAGAGAGAGAGAGAGGTAGAGACACAGGCAGAGGGAGAAGCAGGCTCCATTCAGGGAGCCCGACATGGGACTTGATCCCAGGTTTCCAGGATCATGCCCTGGGCTGAAGGTGGTGCTAAACTGCTGAACGACCCAGGCTGCCTGAAACAAGAGCTTTCAATGATACACTGGACCAAATGGATTTCACAGATATTACAGAACTTTACATCCAAACGCAACTGAATACACAGTCTTTTCAAGTGCACATGGAACTTTCCCCAGAATAGACCACATACTGGGTCACAAATCAGGTCTCAACCGATACCAAAAGGCTGGGATTGTCCCCTGCATATTTTCAGACCATAATGTTTTGAAACTAGAATGCAATTGCAAGAAGAAATGTGGAAGAAACTCAAGCACGTGGTGGTTAAAGACCATCCTGCTAAAAGATGAAAGGGTCAACCAGGAAATTAGAGAAGGATTAAAAAGATTCATGGAAACTAATGAAAATGAACATACACCCATTCAAAATCTTTGGGATACAGCAAAAGGAGTCCTAAGAGGGAAATACATCACAATACAAGCATCCCTCAAAAAATTGGAAAAAAACTCAAATACACAGCTAACCTTGCACCTAAAGGGACCGGAGAAAGAACAGCAAATAAAACCTACACCAAGCAGAAGAAGAAAGTTAATAAAGATTTGAGCAGAACTCATTGAAATAGAGACCAGAAGAACTGTGGAACAGATCAACAAAAACAAAAATTGATTCTCGGAAAGAATTAAAAGATAGATAAAGCATAAGCCAGCCTTATTAAAAACAAAAGAGAAAAGACTCTAATTAATAAAATCACAAATGAAAAAGGAGAGATCACCACCAATACCAAGGACATACAAACAATTTTAAGAACATATTATGAGCAGCTACATGCAATAAATTAGGCAATCTAGAAGAAATGGATGTATTTCTGGAAAACCACAAACTACCAAAACTGGAACAGGAAGAAATAGAAAACTTGAACAGGCCAATAACCAGGGAAGAAATTGAAGCAGTCATCAAAAGCCACCCAAGACACAAAAGTCCAGGGCCAGATGGCTTCCTAGAGGAATTCTATAAAAGTTTAAAGAAGAAACAATACCGATTCTACTAAAGATGTTCTGGAAGATAGAAAGAGATGGAATTTTCCAAACTCATTCTATGAGGCCAGCATCATAGAACCTTAAATCAAAAACCAGACAAAGACATGATACTGTACGTAGAAAACCCAAAAGACTCCACCCCAAGATTGATCGAACTCATACAGCAATTCGGCAGTGTGGCAGGATATAAAATCAATGCCCAGAAGTCACTGGCATTTCTATACACTAATGATGAGACTGAAGAAAGAGAAATTAAGGAGTCAATCCCATTTACAATTGCACCCAAAAGCATAAGATACCTAGGAAGAAACCTAACCAAAGAGGTAAAGGATCTATACCCTAAAAACTACCGAACGCTTCTGAAAGAAATTGAGGAAGACACAAAGAGATGGAAAAATATTCCATGCTCATGGATTGGAAGAATTAATATTGTGAAAATGTCAATGTTACCCAGGGCAATTTACACGTTTAATGCAATCCCTATCAAAATTCCATGGACTTTCTTCAGAGAGTTGGAACAAATTATTTTAAGATTTGTGTGGAATTAGAAAAGACTCTGAATAGCCAGGGAATATTGAGAAAGAAAACCAGAGCTGGAGGCATCACAATACCGGAAATCAAGTTGTACTACAAAGCTGTGATTATCAAGACAGTGTGGTACTGGCACAAAAACAGGCATATAGATCAATGGAACATAATAGAGAACCCAGAAATGGGCCTTCAACTCGATGGTCAACTAATATTCGACAAAGCAGGAAAGACTATCCACTGGAAAAAGGACAGTCGCTTCAATAAATGGTGCTGGGAAAATTGGACAGCCACGTGCAGAAGAATGAAACTGAACCATTATCTTTTAGATAAACTAAAATGGAAAAATATCTAAATGTGAGACAAAAATCCATCAAAATCCTAGAGAACACAGGCAACACCCTTTTTGAACTTGGCCACTGATACTTTTTGCAAGATATAGCTATGAAGGCAAGGGAAACAAAAGCAAAAATGAACTATTGGGTCTTAATCAGATAAAAACTTCTGCACAAAAAAAAAAAAAAAAAAAAAAAAAAAAAACTTCTGCACAGCAAAAGAAACTGTCAACAAAACTAAAAGTCAACCTACAGAATGGGAGAAGATATTTGCAAATGACCTATCAGATAAAGGGCTAGTATCCAATATCTATAAATAACTTATTAAACTCAACAGCAAAGAAACAAATAATCTAATCATGAAATGGGCAAAACATCAACAGAAATTTCACCAAAGAGACATACACATGGCCAACAAGCACATTAGAAAGTGTTCCTCATCACTTGCCATCAGAGAAATACAAATCAAAACCACTATGAGATACCACCTCACATCAGTGAGAATGGTGAAAATTAACAAGACAGGAAACAACAAATGTTGGAGAGGATATGGAGAAAGGGAAACCCTCTTGCACTGTTGGTGGGAATGGAACTGGTACAGCCACTCCGGAAAACTATGTGAAGTTTCCTCAAAGAGTTAAAAATAGAACTGCTATATAACCCAGCAATTGCACTACTAGGTGTTACCCAAAGATACAGATGCAGTGAAATGGTGGATTACCTGCACTCCAATTTTTATAGCAGCTATGTCTACAATAGCCAAACTTTGGAAGGAGCCTCAGTGTCCATCAAAAGATGAATGGATAAAGAAGATGTGGTCTATATATACAATGGAATATTACTCAGCCATTAGAAATTACAAATATCCACCATTTGCTTCAACGTGGATGGCACTGGAGGGTATTATGCTGACTGAAGTAAGTCAATCACAGAAGGACAAATATTATATGGTGTCATACATTTGGGGAATATAAAAAATAGTGAAAGGAATAAAGGGGAAAAGAGAGAAAATGAGTGAAAATATCAGTGAGGGTGACAGAACATGAGAGACTCCTACCTCTAGGAAACGAACAAGAAGTAGTGGAAAGGGAGGTGACCGTGGGGTTGGGATGACTGGGTGATGGGCACTGATGGGGGGCACTTGATGGGATGAGTACTCGGTGATATGTTATATGTTGGCAAATGAACCCCAATAAAAAATTATTTAAAAAAGCTATCTTACCAAAAAAAAAAGAAAACATACAAAATATATTCTCTGATAAAGTTAAATATATAGACAGATATGGAATCCTACAGCATTGTAATGTTGATGTGTAAATCATTTGTAAGTGTAATATAGAGTTTCCAAGATCAAAACAAAAAACTACAAAATAATGTTAAATGATACACAATATAAAATATGTAATTTTTGATATCAGTTACTAAAGGGGGTTAAAGATACAAAGAAGTAAAGTTTGTGTATGCAGTTGAAGTTGTTAGCAGTTTAAAGTAACTTGCTATAACTTTAAGATATTTTACATAAGCTCTATGGAAACCACAAAGAAAATCCCTATTAAAAATATAAAAATGAGAATGAGAAATGAATCAAAGTATGATACTACAATAAGAAAGAAAGAAACAAAAACAAAGAAAGAAAGAAAGAAGAAAAAGTCAGCAAGACACAAAGAAAATCAATATAAGAAAAAGAGACAAAATGGATACAACATATATAGAAAATTGTTATAACAAAATAGAAACTCCTTCTCTATCAGTAATTAATTCAGATTTAAGTGGATTAAACTCCCTGATGAAAAGACATAAATTGGCTGAATGGACAAAGACCCCACCAAAAAGGAGAATTATAGACCAATATCCCTGACGAACGCAGATGCAAAAATCCTCAAGATACCAGCCGATAGGATCCAACAATACATTAAGAAGATTATTCACCATGACGAAGTGGGATTTATCCCCGGGATGCAAGGTTGGTTCAACACTCGTAAAACAATCAGTGTGATTCATCATATCAGCAAGAGAAAAAACAAGAACCATATGATCCTCTCAATAGATGCAGAAGAAGCATTTGACAAAATACAGCATCCATTCCTGATCAAAACTCTTCAGAGTGTAGGGATAGAGAGAACAATCCTCAGCAACTTAAAAGCCATCTACAAAAAGCCCACAGCAAATATCATTCTCAATGGGGAAACACTGGGAGCCTTTCCCCTAAGATCAGGAACATGAACGGTGTGTCCACTCTCACCACTGCTATTCAGCATAGTACTGGAAGTCCTAGCCTCAGCATTCAGGCAACAAAAAGAACTAAAAGGCAATCAAATTGGCAAAGAAGTCAAACTCTTCCTCTTCCCAGATGACATGATGCTGTACTTAGAAAACCCAAGACTCCACCCCAAGATTGCTCGAACTTATACAGCAATTCGGCAGTGTGGCAGGATACAAAATCAATGCCTAGAAATAAGTGGCATTTCTATACACTAACTATGACACTGAAGATAAAATTAAGGAGTCAATCCCATTTACAATTGCACCCAAAAGCATAAGATACCTAGGAAGAAACCTAACCAAAGAAGTAAAGGATCTTCTCTTAAAAACTACAGAATGCTTCTGAAAGAAATTGAGGAAGACACAAAGAGATGGAAAATATTCCATGCTCATGGATTGGAAGAATTAATACTGTGAAAATGGCAATGCTATTTGTGTGGAATCAGAAAAGACCCTGAATAGCCAGGGGAATATTGAAAAAGAAAACCATAGCTGGGGGCATCACAATGCCAGATTTCAGGTTGTACTACAAAGCTGTGGTCATCAAGACAGTGTGGTACTGGCACAAAAACAGACACATAGATCAACAGAATAGAGAATCCTGAAGTGGACCCTCAACTTTATGGTCAAATAATATTTGACAAAGGAGGAAAGACTATCCATTGGAAGAAAGACAGTCTCTTCAATAAATGGTGCTGGGAAAATTGGACATCCACATGCAGAAGAACGAAACTGGACCACTCTCTTGCACCATACACAAAGATAAACTCAAAATAAATGAAAGATCTAAATGTGTGACAAGATTCCATCGGAATCCTAGAGGAGAACACAGGCAACACCCTTTTTGAACTTGGCCACAGTAACTTCTTGCAAGATACATCCATGAAGGCAAGAGAAACCAAAGCAAAAATGAAGTACTGGGACTTCATCAAGATAAGAAGCTTTTGCACAGCAAAAGAAACAGTCAACGAAACTAAATGACAACCTACAGAATGGGAGAAGATATTTGCAAATGACCTATCAGATAAAGGGCTAGTATCCAAGATCTATAAATAACTTATTAAACTCAACAGCAAAGAAACAAACAATCCAATCATGAAATGGGCAAAAGACATCAACAGAAATCTCACCGAAGAAGACATACACAAGGCCGACAAGCACATGAGAAAATGCTCCACATCACTTGCCATCAGGGAAATACAAATCAAAACCACTATGAGATACCACCTCACACCAGTGAGAATGGCAAAAATTAATAAGGCAGGAAGCAACAAATGGAGAGGATGCGGAGAAAGGGGGACCCTCTTGCACTGTTGGTGGGAATGTGAACTGGTGCAGCCACTTGGAAAACTGTGTGGAAGTTCCTCAAAGAGTTAAAATAGATCTGCCCTATGACCCAGCAATTGCACTGCTGGGGATTTACCCCAAAGATACAGATGCAATGAAAAGCCGGGACACCTGTACCCCGATGTTTATAGCAGCAATGTCCACAATAGCCAAACTGTGGAGGGAGCCTCAGTGTCCATCAAAAGATGAATGGATAAAGAAGATGTGGTTTATGTATTCAATGGAATATTACTCAGCCATTAGAAACGACAAATACCTACCATTTGCTTCGACGTGGATGGAACTGGAGGCTATTATGCTGAGTGAAATAAGTCAATCGGAGAAGGACAAATATTATATGGTGTCATACATTTGGGGAATATAAAAAATAGTGAAAGGGAATAAAGGGGAAAGGAGAAAAATGAGTGGGAAATATCAGAACGGGAGACAGAACATGAGAGACTCCTAACTCTGGAAACGAACAAGAGGTGGTGGAAAGGGAGGTGTGCAGGGGATGGGGGTGACTGGGTGACAGGCACTGAGGGGGGCACTTGATGGGATGAGCACTGGGTGTTATTCTCTATGTTGGCAAATTGAACACCAATAAAAAATAAACTTATTTTTAAAAAATTGGCTGAATGGATAAAATAACAAGTCCCATCTACATGTTGTTTACAAGAGACTCACTCTATACCTAGGGTACACATATAGGAAATTAAAGAATGGAAAAAGATATTCCTTGTAAACGGTAACCAAAAGAGAGCAAGTTTGTTCATACTTCTATCAGACAAAATGGACTGGACTTAGGAAAATAACTTGTCATAAGATCAAAATAAGGAAATTATATAATGATAAAAAGTCCATTCATCAGGAAGATACAATTATAATTATATACTAACTTAACAACATTAGAGCTCCTAAATATATAAAGTAAACATTAACATAATTGAAGGTAGAAATAGACAGCAACACCACAATAGAAGAGTTCAATACCAGACTTTCAATACTGGCTGAAATGGATAACCACAAGATGAATTTAAAACAAAAAAGAAACAGAGGAAGTAAATAATAGTATAGATAAGTTATATTTATTTGACATATACAGAATTCTCCATGTAATAAGAACATAATTTACATTCTCAAGTACACATGGAATATTCTCCAGTATAAACCACATGTGAGGCTACAAAAGAAGTCTTAACAAATTTAAGATGATTGAAATCATAAAATTATCTTTAACAACAAGGTATGAAACTAGAAATCAATAGAAGGAAAACTGGAAAATAAATACATGAAAATTAAACACTTTTTAGGTAAAAAAAGAAGTTACAAAGGAAGTTAGAAAATATCTTGAGACGTTTAAAAAAAACATATCAAAATATATGGGATTCAGTGTAAGCAGTATTAAGGGGAAAGTTTATAGTGATAAATACCTATATATAAAAAGATGAAATATCTTAATTTAACTTTATGTTAACTTTATGCCTCAAAGACCCAGAAAAAGACAAACTAAACTCAAAGTTAGCAAATAAAAGGAAATAAAGATTATAGCAGAAATAAACAAAATAGAGAATACAAAAATAGAAAGGTGAAACTAATAGTTAAAAAAAAAATCAAAAATTAGCAAAACTCTTAGCTAGATTAAAAACAAAAGGGAAGAGGGATACCTGGGTGGCTTAGCGGTTGAGCGCCTGCCTTCTGCCCCGGGTGTGATACTAGAGTCTCGGAATAGAGTCCCACATCAGGCTCCCTGCATAGAGGCTCTTCTCTCTCTGCCTATGTCTCTGTCTCTGTGTGTCTCTTATGAATAGATAAATAAAATATTTAATTAAAAAAAGAGAAGAGAAATAACTAAAATCAGAAATGAAAAAGTAAACATTAAAACTGATGCTGCAGAAATAAAAAGAATTATGAGACTACTAGGAACAATTATATGTAAACAAATTGGATAACCTAGAAGAAATAAATTCCTAGAGATACACAACCTACCAAAACTAAATTGTGAAGATACTACCTCAACAGAATTATAATTAGTAAGAAGGAATCAATAATCAAAAGCCTCCTAACAGAGAAAAGCTCAGGACTAGATGACTTCACTGGAGAATTTTACTGAACATTTAAAGAATTAACACCAACCCTCTTCAAACTATTCCATAAAATAAAGAGGTGAGAACACTTCTAAGCTCATTTTATAAGACCAGCATTACCTTGATTTTAAAGACAAAGACAGTATAAAGAAAAAAAAAAAAAACTATAGACCATTACCTCTGATAGTGATGCAAAAATTCTCAACAAAATACTAGCAAACCAAATTTAACAGCATATTAAAGGGATAATATGCTAAACCAAGTGAGATTTACTCCTGGAATGTAGGAATAGTTCAATATACAAAAAAAAAATCAATATGACACATCATATTAGCACAATGAAGAACAAAATTACACCATCATCTCAATTAATGCAAAAAAGAAAAAAACTTGACAAAACTGAACATCTTTTCATGATTAAAAAAATCTCAACCCGTTGGGAATAGAAGGAAATTATTTCAACATAATAAAATCCATATATGAAAGCTGGCAGCTGATATATTCAATGATAAAAGACAAAGCATTTCTTCTAAGATCAGGAACAAGGCAAGGATGCCACTCTCACCACTTCTATTTTACATGGTACTAGAATTGCTAACACAATTAGAGTAAAATAAATATATATTCATCAAATTGAAAAGGAAAAATTAATATGATCTGTGTTCATATATGACATAATCTTTAGAAAACATTGAAGATCACACACACCTACATACCTGGTAGGACTAAAACTCAAATTCAGTGAAGTTGCCAGATACAAAGTCAACACTCAAAAATCAGTTGTGTTTCTATACACTAACAACAAACTGAAAAATAAATTTTAAAAAATGCTATTTACCATAAGATCAAAAAAGAATAAAATACTCAGGAATAAACTTAAGAAGGTGAAAGACTTCCACACTGAAAAGTACAAAGCACTGCTGAAAGAAACCAAAGAAGGCAAATAAATGGTAAGTCATTTCATGTTTATGGATTGGAAGACTTGATAATATTAAAATGTCCATACTATTCCAAGTAATCTATGGATTCAATGCAGTCCCTGTCAAAATTTCAATGGCTTTTGGGTTTTCTTTTGCAAAAATAGAAAAAATAGGGTTTTTTTTTTTTTTGTTCAGATGAAATTCCATAGGATCCAAATAACCAAATAAATCTTGAAAAGGAACAATAAATTTAGGTCTCATATTTTCTAATTTCAAAGCATATTACAAAGGTATGTTATCAAAACAATGTGGTACTGGTATAAAGACAGACATGTAGACCAAAAGAATAGAATAGGGAGCCCATAAATAATAAATAAACCCTTGTACATATGGTCAAATGATTTTTGACAAGGGTGCCAGGACCATACAATGTAGAAAAGATAGCCTCATCAACACATGGTATTGGAAAAACTGGATATTCACATGGAGAGAGAGAGAGGAAGGGAGGAAGGCAGGAAGGCAGGAAGGCAGGAAGGCAGGAAAGAAGGAAGGAAGGAATTGGATCCTCACCTTATTCCATTTTTACCTCACCTTATTCCATTTTCAAAAGTTAACTCAAAATGGACTAAAGACCTAAATGTAAGACCTAAAATTGTAAAACTCCTAGAAAACAACCTAGAGGAAAGGCTTAATGACACTGATCTTGGCAATTATTTCAATGATTTTGCTGCACAGGCAACAAAAGTAAAACCAACAAATGAGATTACATGAAACTTAAAAACTTCTGTACATCAAAGAAAACACAGAGTGGAAACATAACCTAAAGAATGGGAAATAATGTTTGCAAATCATCTACCTGTTAAGAGGTAGATGGACACATATATCCAAAATATATGTAGAAGTCCTGTAACTTAGTAATAACAAAGAAGTCCAATTTAAAAGACTTGAAAATCATTTGGGGAATATAAAAATTAGTGAACGGGAATTAATAAAGGGAAAGGAGAGAAAATGAGTAAAAATATCAGTGAGGGTGACAGAACAGGAGAGACACCTAACTCTGGGAAATGAACAAGGGGTAGTGGAAGGGGAAGTGGGCGGGGGGTGGTTGGGGTGACTGGGTGATGGGCAATGAAGGGGGCACTTAGCGGGATGAGCACTGGGTGTTATGCTATATGTTGGCAAATTGAACTCTGATAAAAAAATTTTTTTAAATTAAAAAATACTTGAAAAGACATTACTCTAAATAAGATGTACAAATGGACAGCAGTGTATGAAAAGATGCTAGTGTCAGTGGCCATTAGAGAAATATAAATCAAAACCACAGTGAATGGCCACTACCAACACACACACACACACACACATACCACCACCACCACCCCACCCCACCACCCCACGACGACCACTACCACCACCAACAACAACAAATGTGGCAAGGAGGCAAGAATTAGGAGAAAATGAAGCCCTTGTACACTTGGTTAGAATGTGAAATGATACACTATGGAAAGCAGTATGGAGATCATTCAAAAAGTTAAACATAGAATTACTATAAAAGTCAACAATCCTGCTTCTGGGTATATATCCAAAATAAATGGGGTGCCTGGGTGGCTCAGTGGTTGAGTGTCTGCTTTTGGCTCAGGTCATGATCCCTGGGTTCTGTGCTTGAGTCCCATATCAGGCTTCCTGTAGGGAGCCTGCTTCTCCCTCTGCCTATGTCTCTGCCTCTCTCTTTCATGAATAAATAAATAAAATATTGAAAAATAATAATTGAAAGCAGAATATTGAAGAGATATTTCCACATCCATGTTTACTGCCACATTAATTATAATAGTCAAGAGGTGGAAGCACCCTAAATGGCTCAGGGATGAATGGATAAAGATAATATAGCATAAACATATAGTGGAATATTATTCAGCCTCAAAAAAAAGGAAACCATGTCACATGCTAGAACATGGGTAAATCTTGAGAAAATTATGCTAATGTCTGAAATAAGTCAGTAACAGAAAGATACTATATGATTACACCTACATAAGGTATCTAAGATAGTCAATCTCACAGAAACAAGAAGTAGAATGGTATTTGGCAGGGGCTGAAAGGAGGAGGGGCATAGATTTTTTCCCAGTGGGTATGGGTATAGAGTTTCAGTTTTACAATGAGTTCTAGAGAACTGCTGCACGATAGTGTGAATATAGATAACACTATTCAACTGAATACTAACAATGGTTAAGATGGTAAATTTTATGGCTTTTGACCACAATTAAAAATGATAAATAAAAATTACCTGCTTGCAGAGAGAGTAGCCTCATTCCTCCCAGCTCCTCCCTCTTAAACTAAAATTTCTGGGCACAACAAAATATGTATAAGAAATCTCTGAAAGTTGGAAAGAAATAGGTAGACTATGACTGGCAGGACTTGAGGAACATCACGATATTGAGCTCTGAGGTTTCCTTGCCACACAGTATCTCAAACAAGGTACTGCAGAAGCCTCCATTTGAAAACTGCTAATAGGCACAAGCAAGAAAAGCTCTAAGGAAAGCTTATTCTCTTCTACCAATACTACTACTATAGCCAAACAGATGGAAAAATCTTACCACCACCCTGTCCCTGAAGTTTCAGCAGACTCAGTTGATACTTTATTCCCATTTACTCTTGCATACCATAGAACTAGATGGCATGCTATGATTCTCCCAGCTGGTGGTGTCAGCAGGATTAGGTAGCAGTTGATCTTCATCCCCTTCCAGGTATAGTCAGGAGATGCTGACTGCCCTGCTGAATAGTGGTGACAAGGATCTGATCTTTCATTCTTTGCCTAGCTAAAAGAGGCAGTATTCCAGTTCCACCGCCAGAGTAATTTCAGTGGGGTCAAGCAGCTGGCTGAGCTTTTACCTTCATCCTGTGGATTTAACAAGGTATGGTGAGACAGGCTAATCACAACTAGGTTTTACCGAGCACCTGGCATCGGTGGGGGCTCAGTGGCAAGCTGAACTATTACTCCACCTAGATTCAGCATGGCTATAAAATTCAGGACTAGTAATCTCTCCACTTTATTACTACCCCTTCTGTCAGCAAGGCCTAGTGGATTTCAGAATTTCCACACTGATGTGGCAGCAAGGAGACTTAAGGAGGCAATAGGAGGACAGGCTAGTCTGCACTCCTGTTCCCTTTTGCTGGGATGTATGCAGCCTGATGAGGAACTGAGATACAATTCTATTCAGTATCAATGGGGCAGAATAAGATTAAATGAGGTTCTCCATTTTTGCTGGAAAGGTATCAATGGAAGCAGTGAAAAAGATGAAGTTACACTCCACCCTTCTTCAATGAGTCAGTATAAGTAAATGTTCCATGTTTGCTGGAGTGGTATCAGTAGGATCCAGGGAAAATTAAACACACACAGACACCCAGCTCTTGCATGTATCAATAGGTGGGCTACTGACTTAAAAAAAATTTAAATGGGCTCCAAAGTCTCATAATATCCAAAATGTCTAGAATACATTTAAAAAAAAATCAGTTGTCATACTGAGAACCAGGAAATTCCTTATATTAATGAGTAAGGCAACAGATGTCAATATTAATGTAAATCAGATGTTGGAAGTATCTGACAATAATTTTAAAGTAGTTATTATAAATTATTTCAGCAATCAATTGCAAATTCTTTTGAAACAAATTTTAAAAAATGGAAACTTTAAAAACACACACACACACACACACACACACCAAAACACCAGAATTTTAAAAGAACCAATGGTTTCAGAAAATCCAGGGTGGTGATATAGATAGGCCCTGCATTCACCTCCTCCCTGGACATGCAAATATGTATCTATTTATAAAGGAATTCCTCCTGAAGGACTGAGGGCTGACTAAGCAGCTTCTGCACAAAAAAAAGAACACATAGAAAGCTTAGAGAGACAAACTTGGTAATAAAAGGAACTCTCTCTCCTATGTTTCAAACTGCAATAGGGAGGGATAGTAGTGAGGGTTTGGCAGATTTATTTGCCTTTGGGGGCAGAAAGAAAGTATAGTTTAAAAGGGCAATTAGAATATAAAGCTCTAGAATCCTAACAATTGCTGGTAGCTGTTGTAACTCTCTCTGCTTCCGAGGGGCTGGCCAGTACCACTATTTACATTTTCCTTTCACCTTGATAGCTTATATAGGAGTAGAGTCTGGGTGCCTTAGCTGACCTCCCACCCCAGTGAATACCAGCCCCTAGCCCATACCAGCCCTGGATGCTCTAGGGTACATATATGAATGTATATACACACACACATACACACTTGCAGTTTAAAAGAGTAACTAGAATATTAAGAATCCAGCCTTAGAGCTCTGTGAAATGGCAGGGGAATACCTGGAATACTCTCTAGTTCAGAGGGGCTGGCAAACACCATGATTTATGCCCCCCCCACACACACTTGAAAACATAGATGGGAACAAGGTCTTCTTACCTGGACTGCTGCCTCAGTGAGACCCAGGCCACTAGCTCACGTCATCCCCAGCTATCCCACAAAGACTGCCCCAGTGCAGCACATACCAGGACAATCCTGGTCAGCACACACTATAGGTACAACCATCTTGACAAGATAACACAGGTGCATGGGCGGCCTGGGTGGATCAGTGGTTTAGCGCTGCCTTCAGCCCAGGGCGTGATCCCTGAAGACCCGGGATCGAGACCCGTGTGGTTCCCTGCGTGGAGCCTGCTTCTCCCTCTGCCTGTGTCTCTGCCTCTCTGTGTCTCTCATGAATAAATAAATAAAATCTTAAAAAAAAAAAAGATAACACAGGTGCAAAGCACACCAGATCTGTCCAGGCCCACATCACTTTAGCTTTAGATGACTTGCCAGGGTGCCCCCTTCATAAAGTGCCTTGAGACTACTGGCCCATGCCACATTATCTCCAGCCACATTGCCAGAGCACCCCCATGCAAAGCACCTTAAGAATCCCCAGGCTGCAGTGCATTGGCTCCAGCTACCCTACCATGCATCCCTTATGCAGAAGACTCCCTGCCCCAGGATATCCCAACTTGTACCCACTTCAGCTCAGCTGTCCTGTCAGGGTATCCTCTATACAGAGGACATGAGAAACCCTTGGCTTATATCTACACTAGCCTCAGCTATCCTGTCAGGAAGCCCTCTGCACAAAGAACCCTGAGACTGCCTCTGCCTATACTCACTTTAGCTCTGGACATCCCACCAGAGCAGCCACAGCACACGGTGCTCTGGGGTCCCCATCCTATGACAGTCACAACTTCAGCCATTCAGCCAAAGTTACCAGGCATAATACATAAGACCATTCCTTCAGGTTAAGGAGAAGTAGCTTTTTATCTCTAATTCATAGAAATAAACTCAGAAAGTCAATCAAAATGAGGAGACAGAGGAATATGCTCCAAATGAAATGACACAATAAAATCTCAAAAAGAACTAAATGAAATGGAGATAAGCAATTTGATAAAGTGTTTAAATGGTCATAAAGATTCACACCAGACTATTGAGAATGAATGACTCAATGAGAACTTCAACAGACAGAAACATATAAAAAAAGAACCACTCTTAGTTGAAGAATACAAAGTTGAAATGAAAAATACAATAATGGGAATCAATAATACAAGATGCAAAAAAGGAAGTGGTGATCTAGAAGACAGGGTAATAAAAAGCATCCAAGATGAACAGCAAAAAGAAAACAAAAACTGAAATGAGGATCTTTGGGCAACATTAAGAGAGCCGATATTAACTTTATAGGGGTCCTGGAAAGAGAAGAGAGATAAAGGGGAAGAAAACTTACTTGAATAAATAGTAGCTGAAAAAGTCTCTAAGCTGGAGAAGGAAGTAGACATTCAGGTTCAGGAATCACAAAGAGTTTCAAACAAGATGAACTCAAGGGGGTCCACACCAAGATATATAATAATTAAAATGTAAAAGATTGAAGATAGAGAATTTCAAAACCATCAATAGAAAAGCAACTAGTTACATACAAAGGAAACCCCATCAGGTTATCAGTGGATTTTTTCAGCAGAAAGTAGTATACCAGAAGTGTGTAGAAGGATATATTCAAAGTGCTGGGGTGGGGGTGGGGGGGCTACAACCAAAAATATCTAGCAAGGTTATCATTCAGAATTGAAAGAGAGATAAAGATTCATACACAAGCTAAAGATAAAGGAGTTATCCTAAATTGATCCTTAAAGAAATGTTAAAGGGGCTTCTTTAAGTGAAAACAAAGGCCATAATTAGAAGTTAAAAAGTTATGAAAGGAAAGAAGTTCCATAAGTAAAATCAAATGTACAGTAAATGTGGCAGAGCAATCACTTAAAAGTTAATATGAAGATTGAAAGAAAAAGTAATAAAATTGATTATATCTAAAAATTAATTATGAGGGCTTGTAAAGTTTTCTAAAAAGTTAAATATGACAACATATATATAAAAGATGGAGAGGAGTAAATATGAATTTTTTTTTAGAATGAGGTGTTTTTTTGTTTTGTTTTGTTTAGAGAGGGAGGGGGGAAGAAGGGAAGAAGAAGAAGAAAGATAATATTAAGCAGGCTCCACACCCAGTGGCTTGATCTCACAACCCTGACACGACCTGAGCTTAAATCAAGACTCAGATGCTTAAATGACTGAGCCATCCTTGTGGCCCTAGTATGAGTTTTAACTTAAGTGACTATCAACTTAACATAGATTGTCACATACTAGAATGTTATATATAAACCTCATGGTAACTACAAACCAAAACCCTGTAATAGATACACCAAAAAATAAAAATAAAAAAAGAAAGCTAAGCATAACATTAAAGAAAGTCATAAATCACAAGGGAAGAGAGCAAAAGAAGATACAAAAATAAACCTCAAACAATTAACAAAATGGCAGTAATTACAGACCTCTTAATAACCACTTTAAATATAAATGAACTAAATGCTCCAATCAAAAAACATAGCATAGTGGAATGGAATATACAAATCAAGATCCATTTGTATACTGCCTACAAGAGACTCACTTCAGACCTAAAGACCCATATGGACTTAAAGAAAAGGGATGGAAAAAGATATCTCATGCAAATAGAAGTAAAAAATTGCTGGAGTAGCAATACTTATATTGGACAAAATAGACTTTCAAACAAAAACTGTAGCAAGAAAAAAAAACTGTAGCAAGAGAAGGAAACACATTGCATAACAATAAAGGGATCAATACAATAAGAATATGTAACAAGAATAAATATCTGTGCCCCAAATTTAGAAGCATGTAATACATATAGCAAATTAAGACCCATAAAAGGAGAAATTGACAGTATTAGAATAATGAGTCTTTAACATCCCACTTCATCAATGGATAGATCATCCAGGCAGATAATCAATAAGGGGACATTATCTTTGAATGACATATTAGACCAGATAGAATAGATATATACAGAAAGTTTCATCCAAAACAAAATGTACATTCTTTTCAAGTGCATATGAACACTCGTGAAACATTCTCCAGGATATACAACATGTGAGACCACAAAACAAGACTCAGTACATTTAAGAAGACAGATATATCAAGCATCTTTTCCAAGCATAAAGGTATGAAATTAGAAGTCAATCAGAAGAAAAAATCTGGAAAACACATAAACATGTGGAGGATAAATGACCATTAAATAACCAATGTGTCAAAGAAATTAAAGAGGAAATTAAATAATGGAGACAAATGAAAATAAAACACAATTGTCCAAACTCTGGAATATATTGAAAACAGCTCTAATAGGAAAAAATATAGGCCTATTTAAAAAAAAAAAAGGAAAGAAAGAAAAATTTCAAATAATCTAACTTTACACCTAATTAAACTAGAAAAATAAAGCCCAAAGTTAGAAGAATATATTAAAGATCAAAGGAAAAATAAAATAGAGACTAAAATTATACAAAGGATCAATGGCCAAAAGCATTTTTTAAAAAAGATAAACAAAATTGCTAGACTTTTATCCAGACTCATGAAGAAAATGTAAGAGGACCCAAGTAAATAAAATCAGAAATGAAATAGAAGTAAAAACTAGCATCACAGAAATAAAAAGGATTACAAGAACTATAAAAAACTATGCCAGCAAACTGAACAATCTAAAGAAATGGATAAATCCCTAGAAACATGCAATCTTCCAAAATTGAATCTGGAAGAAATAGAAAATCTGAACAGAACAATTATAGCAATGAAATTGAAATAGTAATAAAAAATACTCCCAGCAAACCAAAGTCCAGGACCAAAATGACTCACAGTTAAATTCTACCAAACATTTAAAGAGTAATACAGGGGCATCTGGGTGGCTCAGTCAGTTAAGCAACTGGCTTTGGTTCAGGTCATGATTTCGGGGTCCTGAGATCAAGCCCTGTGTTGGCAATCCTGCTCAGCTAGGAGTCTGCTTCTCCCTCTCCCTCTATTTCTGCCCCTCCACCCAGCTCATGCTCCTTCTCTCTCTCAAGTAAATATATTTTTAAAAATAGAGTTATACCTATTTCCCTCAAACTATTCCAACAAATAGAACAGGAAAGAAAGCTTCCAAATACATTCTATAAAGTCAAAACTATCCTGATTCCTAAAACAGACAAACTGCAAAATAAACTACAGACTTGTATTCTTGATGAACATACATGTAAACATCCTCAACAAAATATTAGCAAACCACATTCAACATGTTAAAAGGATCAAATGAAATTTATTCTGGGGGATGCAATGATTGTTCCATATCTGCAGATTAATCATGTGATACCCCAATTTAATAAAATGCAGGGTAGAAATTATATAGTCATCTCAATAGATGCAGAAAGATATTTGACAAGATACAACATCTGTTCATAATAAAAACTCTCAACAAAGTGGGCTTGGAGGGAAAATACTTCAACGTAATAGAGGCTGTATATGAAGAAACTCAATTGTGAAAACCAGAACTTTTTCTCTAAGATCAGGAACAAAACAAAGATATCAGTTCCCAACATTTAAAAAAAAATTTATTTAAATTTAATTTAGTTTACATATACTATATTAGTTTCAGGGGTAGAATTCAGTGATTTATCAGTTGCATATAACACCCAGTACTTACTACACCGAGTGCCCTCCCTAATGTCCATTACCCAGTTACTCCATCCTCCCTCCATCCCCCCCTCCAGCAACTCTCAGTTTGTTTCCTAGAGTTAAGAGTCTTTTATGGTTTGCCATCCTCTCTATTTTCATCCTATTTTATTTTTCCTTCCCTTCCCCTATGTTCATCTTTTTTCTTTCTTAAATTACACATATGAGTGAAATCATATGATATTTGTCTTTCTCAAACTTATTTTGCTTAGAATATACTTTACTTCCATTCACATTGTTGTAGATGGCAAGATTTCATTCTTTTTGATGGCTGGCTGAGTAATATCCCTTTGGATATCTATGCCACATCTTCTTTATCCATTTGTCTGTTGATGGACAGCTGAGTTCTTTCCATATTTGGCTATTGTGGACCTTACTGCTATAAACATTGGGGTGCATGTGTCCTTTTGAATCATGATATTTATATTCTTTAGATAAATACCTAGTAAGCAACTGGTGGGTCATAGGATAATTGTACTTTTAACTTCTTGAGGAATCTCCATACTGTATTCCAGACTGGTTTTCCTACCAACAGTGTAAGAGGGTTATCTTTTCTCCACATCCTTACCAACATCTGTTGTTTCCTGAGTTAATTTTAGCCATTCTGACTGGTCTAATGTGGTATCTCATTGTGGTTCTTATTTGTATTTCCCTAACTATCAGTGCTATTGAGCATTTTTTCAGTGTCTGTTGGCCATTTGTGGGTTTTCTTTGGAGAAATGTCTGTCTGTTCATGTCTTCTGCCCATTTCTTCACTGGATTTTTGTTTTTTGGGTATTGAATTTCACAAATTCTTTATAGATTTATCCAATAAGTCATTGCAAATACCTTCTCCCATTCTGTAAGTTGCCTTTTAGTTTTGTTGACTATTTCCTTTCTGTACAAAAGCTTTTTATCCTGATGAACTCCCAATAGTACATTTTTGCTTTTGTTTCTCTTTCCTTTGGAGATATGTCTAGGAAGAAGTTGCTGCCGCTGAACTCAAAGAGGTTGTTGCCTATGTTCTCCTCTAAGATTTTGATGGATTCCTGTCTCATATTTAGGTCTTTCATCTATTTTGAATTTGTTTTTGTTTTTGTATATAATGTAAGAAAGTGGTCCAGTTTCATTCTCCTGCATGTGGCTGTCCAATTTTCCCAACCCCATTTGTTAAAGAGACTCTTTTTTCCATTGGATATTCTTTCCTGCTTTGTCAAAGATTAGTCAACCATAGACTGGAGGGTCCACTTGTGAGTTCTCTATTCTGTTCCACTGTTCTATGTGTTTGTTTTTGTGCCAGTACCATATTCTTGATTACTATAGCTTTGTAATAAAGCATAAAGGCCAGAATTGTGATGCCTCCAGCTTTGGTTTTCTTTTCAACATTCCTTTAGGTATTCAAGATCTTTTCTCTTTGCATACAAATTTTAGGATTGTTTGTTCCAGCTCTGTGGAAAATGTTGGTGTTGTTTTGATAGGGATTGAATTGAATGTGTAGATTGTTTGGGGTATCATAGACATGTTAATAGTATTTGTTCTTCCAGTATATGAGCATGGAATGTTTTGCCATTCCTTTGTGTCTTCCTCAGTTTGTTTTGTAAGTGTTCTATAGTTTTCGGAGTACAGATGTTTTACCTCTTTGATCAGGTTTATTCCTAGGTATCTTATGGTTTTTGATGTAATTTTAAATGGGATTGATTCCTTACTTTCTCTTTTCTACCGTTTCACTATTAGTGTATATAAATGTAACTGACCAAGTGGGATTTATTCCTGGGCTGCAGGGGTGGTTCAACATCTGGAAATCAATCAATGTGATATACCATACAAATAATAAAAGACAAGAACCATATGAGCCTCTCAACAGAGGCAGAAAAAGTATTTGACAATATACAGCATCATTTCTTGATTAAAAACTCTCCACCATGTAGGGACAGAGGGAACATACCTCAATATCATAAAAGCCATATACAAAGACCCACAGTAAATATGAGAAAAAAAAAACTAAGAGCTTTTTCCCCTAAGGTCAGGAACATGACAGGGATGTCCACTCTCACCACTGTCGTTCAACATACTACTGGAAGTCCTAGCCTCAGCAATCAGACAACAAAAAGAAAAAAAAAAAAAGATATCCACATTTTTCAAGATGAAGTCAAACATTCACTCTTCACAGAGGACATGATACTCTATGTAGAAAACCCAAAAGTCTCCATCAAAAAAAAAATTGGTAAATCTGATACAGGAATTCAGCAGTCACAGAATATAAAATCAACACACAGAAGTCACTCTCAACACTTTTAATCAACAGAATACTAAAGTCCTAGCCACAGAAACCAGACCAAAAAAGAAGAGAATAAAATGCATCCAAATTGGTAAGGAAAAAGTAAAATTGTCACTATATGAAAATGACATGATACTATATATAGAAAACCCTAATGAGTCCCACCAAAAAACTAGTACAATAAATTAATTCAGTAAAATTACAGAATACAAAATTAATATGCAAAATTTGCTATATTTCTATACACTAATAACAAAATATCAGAGAGAAATATTAAGAAAACAATTCCACTTACTATTCCACAAAAAAGAATACCTAGGAATAAACTTAACCAAGAAGGTAAGAGACCTATACTCTGAAAACTATAAAACACTGAAGAAAGAAATTGAAGACAACACAAACTGGAAATATATGCTTTGCTCATGAACTATAAGAATTGATATTATCAAAGTGTTCACATTACCCAAAGCAATCTACAGATTCAATGCAACCCCTATTAAAATACCAATAGCATTTTCATAGAACTAGAACAAATAATCCTAACATTTGTATGAAACTACAAAAAGACTCTGAATAGCCAAAGCAATTTTGAGAAAGGAGAAAAAAGTTGGAAGTATCACAGTTCCACATTTCAAGATACACTACAGACCTATAATAACCAAAATCAGTATGGTACTGGCACAAAAATAGACACATAGATCAATAGAACAAAATAGAAGGCCCAGATAAACTCACGCTTATATGTTTGATTAATCTTCAAGAAAGGAGGCAAAAAAATATACAGTGGGAAAAAGACAGTGTTTTCAATAAATAGTGCTGGGAAACTTGAACAGCTACATGCAAAAGAACAAAACTGGGCCACTTTCTTATACTATACGCAGAAATAAACTCTAAGTGGATAAAAGACCTAAATATGAGACATGAAACCATGAACTAGAAGAAAACATAGGCAGTAATCTTTGAAATTGGCTCTAACAATATTTTCTCGATAGGTCTACTCAGGCAAAGGAAACAGAACCCAAAACTACTGGGATTACATCAAAATAAGTGCTTTTGTACAGCAAAGGAAACATTTACAAAATGAAAAGTCATCCTATTGAATAGGAGAAAATATTTGCACATGATATGCCCAAAAGAGTTTAATATCCAAAATATATTCAGAACTTATACAAGTTAATACCAAAAAACAAAATACTAATTAAAAAATGAGTAGAGGATCTGAATAGGCAGTTTTCCAAAGAAGACATACAGATGGCAAACAGACACATGAAAAGATGTTCAATATCACTAATCATGAGAAAAATATTAATCAGTGCCACAATAAAAGGTCAGCTTACAATTGTAAGATAGCTAGAATCAAAAGACAAGAAAATAAGTTTTGTAAAACAATTCTAAAATAAGTTTACCACTTTTTTTTTTCCTATAAGGAAGATAGGAAACTCTGGTGCATTGTTGGTAGGAATGTAAATTGGTGTAGCTACTGTAGAAAATGGTATGGAGGTTCCTCTAAAAATTATAAATAGAAATGATCCATATGATTCAGTAATTTCCCTTCTGGGTATTTACACAAAGAAAACAAAAACATCAGTTTGAAAAGATATATGCACCCCTATATTTATTGCAGCATTATTAATGATAGCCAAGACATGGAAGCAACCAAGTGTCCATTGATAGAAGAATGTGTACACAGACACACATTCACAAACAGGAATATTAAGTATAAAAAAGAATGAGATCTTGTCATTTGTAACAACATAAATGGACATAGAGGGTATTATATTAAGTGAAACAAGTTCAACAGAGAGAGACTAATACCAAATTATTTTACATAATGTGGAATCTAAAAAAAAAGTGTTTATTGACCCATAAATACAGAGAACAAATCAATGGTTGGCACAGAGGAGGGAGGTAGAGGAATGGACAAAATTATTGAAGGGAAATAGAAAGTATAGGCTTCCAGTTATGAAATGAATCAGTCATAGGGATGAAAGATACAGCATAAGGATTATAGTCAATGATACTGTAATAGTGTTGTGTGGTGACAGATGGTAGCTACACTTGTGGTGAGCATAGCATAATGTATATAGTTGTTGAATCTCTATGTTTTATGCCTGAAACTCATGTAACATTGTATATCAATTACATTTCCATAACAAAAAACCCAAACGTGTATGATATGGGCCTAAAACATGTAATCACCAAAATAAAAACTCATGAGATAAAAATGATAAAGGACAGCATCAATGAAATTGGGAACAGATTGAACTTACTCAGTTTGAACAAAGGAAGCTAAGGAATAAATGAATAGAATCTCAAGAATCTATGAGACATAACAAAATCATTCATTCTTAGCACTGAACGTCCCAGAAGAAGAGGATCATGCTTATAAATGTTTTCAAAGAAATAGTGACTGTAAACCTCCTAAATTTGGCATTAGACATAAACCTACAGGTTCAAGATGCTATAAATCCCAAACAGGATAAATCAAAGAAATCCATGCCAGCATATATCTCAATTAGACTTATAAAAATTAGTGACAAAAAAATGTTGAAAGCAGCCAAAGAAAAACAACACATCACTTGTAGAGGAATAACAATTTTCATCTGAAACCATGGAGGCCAGAAAGAAGTGGCATACTATGTTTAAAATACTGAAAGAAGAGAACTGCTAATTACAAATTCTATATTTGGTGAAAATATACTTCAGGAACAAAGAGTTTTAAAAATATCTTTGGGTAAGGTCTAAAACTAAGCAAATTTATTGCTAGCAAGCTTACCCCTAAAGCATGGCTAAAGAAGGTTCTTAAACAGAAAGGAAATAAAAGAAGCCTTGGACCTTCAAAAGGAAAAGAAGACCATCAGAATGGGTAAGTATCGGTATAAAAATAATAGACTATTCTACTTATTATGAGTTTCTTAAATCACATTTGTTTTTTTTTAACAGATTTTATTTATTTATTCATAAGAGACAGAGAGAGAGAGAGAAAGGCACAGAGACACAGGCAGAGGGAGAAGCAGGTTCCATGCAAGGAGCCAGATGTGGGACTTGATCCTCCGTCTCCAGGATCACACCCTGGGCTGCAGGCGGCGCTAAACCGCTGATTTAAGGGGCTGCCCTTAAATCACATTTGATAGTTAAAGCAAAATTATAAAGGGACAAGAATGAAAATATTTTCACATTTTACTCAAATGGGAAGTAGCTATTATAAATTACATATGTAATTGTAATATGCAGATCACCCAATAAGAAAATTATACAAAGTGATATATTTTTTAAAAATAGGTAATTTGAACAGAATGATCAAACTATAGGATCTAACTGACATATATAGAACAATCTATCAATAGCAGAGTATATGAGTATGTATACACTATATACACTATATATATATATATATATATATATATCACATATATGGAAGACTCCATAGCCACTATATATATATATATATATATATATATATATATATATATATATATATAAAGATATACTATATTCTGAGTCATAAAGTAATCAACAAATTTTAATTGAAATTAAGTAGAGGTGTATTCTTTGACCATAAGAGTATTAAACTAGAAATCTAGTTCTACATATGGACTTGAACACAAGGCAAGTGGAATACAATGTCCCCACTTTGACAAAATGGGAGAAAGAATCTTCTGGGAATATGACAGCTAGAGTTCCATGCTTCCAAATGAGGGGAGGATGAAAAGGGAACTATCATTTATTCAAAGCCCTACTGGAACAAGCACAATACTAGAGGACTTCCATTTAGCATCTCATTTCCTCCTCACTACAGGTTAGTGAAAACCTAATTTGTCTCATTTTATACTTCCAGGAGACTTAAGTCCCCTGATTAATAGGAAAAACTTTATTATTTACAAAGGCAAGAAATTGAGATAAGTAGTCAACAAATAATCCCAAAGTAGAAGAAACCCTTTTAAAGGGAAAAGTTCTCAAAGATTTTAAAAAATAGTCCTAATGGCTCCACTAACCCCAGCTTGAGAACACTGACTTGAACAGAGAATGTCTAATTCTATGAAAATATCTTTCAATTGCAAATCATGACTGCAAAGGAAGTGTACCTTTTTCACTGATAAGCTATTTCTAAAGAATGGAATACTCTTCCTATTAGAATCAATTTATATTTTAATGAAAATATTAAATTTAAACATTCTCAAGACCTCATAAACTTTCAAGTACTTTCCAGGCCCTGCTTCTACATACATTTCAACTTAAGAAATAGTTTATCCGAGGGATGCCTGGGTGGCTCAGTGATTGAGCAACTGCCTTCAATTCAGGGTGTGATCTCAGGGTCCTGGGATCGAGTCCTGCAGCAGGCTCCCAGTGAGAAGCCTGCCCATGTGTCTGCCTCTCTGTCTCTCGTGAATAAAATCTTAAAAAAAAAGAAGTAGATTATCCAAAATATTATTAGACCCTGAATGGTGCCTACATTGTTTTTTGAGTGATTATCTTAGGGAAGAAGAGAATCTACTCCTAAAAAGGCTGCATGGAAGAAAGGTGAGAGCGCTTTAAAGCAACTAACAGATTGTAGTTTCCCTTTGACAGAACTGATGTTATGTACTCCAGTGCTTTCTGCAGGTGATTTTGAAGTGTTTTGATTACTTTCAGGTTATGAGGGATAACTGCCAAAAATTCTAGAATTGTTACTTGTTTTTCTAATTAGTTCCTAATTGGGGATGCTTTTATCCTGCTCCTTAAAATGCTAAAAAGTCTGTTGCAGCTGTAAAGGTCTATGTTCACCATTCAGAAACTTTCTAGTCTGAAAGGATGATAAACTCTTTAGTGCTTTCCCTGAAGAGGGTGATTGGTTTCCTGTTGGTAGTCTATTGTGCTGTTGGTAAATTCTACGTTTTTCTTTTATGTACATAAGTCAGAGAAGGAGGAATTTGCTCTGGTTCAATCAGTATTTCTTCTGGAAGGTAGAAGGGGGCCCTGGAGAGCTGTTAATCCAATCTGCTGGGGCAGCGTATGGCACAAGCGAAGAAGCAGGCTAGTAAAACAATAGCCACGAGTGGTGGGACTCAATGATATATAGACTTCACCTGCTCTAAAACCAAAGCCTATAATAAAGTTTACAGTTTATAAAACACAGTCTTAAAATATTTATGTGGCGCTGTAGGTGAATTGGATCTGTTTTTCAACTCTGTACGCAATCACGCTGTACAAAATGCACTGACCTTTATAAAGGAAAATATAGAGCTGCTTCTAAGCTGTTCAAGGAATTTGATGTTCTACTTGAATAGGAATTTTGTGTTTTGGGGAGAGTTGAGGGAAGAGTAGGGGAATGGACAAAGAGGAGTCTGACTCCCTTATAATAGAGGGCAACAAACATTTGGCATGTTCTTAAAATGCTGAATATCCTCTAAAGTAGCCCTGTGTAATAGGAAATATTTCTATCATTGCAGAAGTTCTATGTGCACTGTCCAGTATGGTAGCCACTAGCCACATGTGGGTACTAAGCACCCAAAACAGGACTACTTTAAGAAATTGAATTTTCAATTTTATTAAATTTCAACTAATTTAAAGTTAAGTAGCCACATGTGGCTAGTACAGACCATATTCAATAGTAGTTTCAAGCATTAATGTTAATATTTGAGCTTACAGAATTTTTTATAAGTGTGCTAAAAACTTTGGACTCCTACCTGGAAAAATGTTTAATGCCAACAAACATTCTGAGTGCTCACAAGATGCTCTGAGTCATGTATATGGATCCATAGAGGTCTGTGAACTCTGAGAATTTATATTCTGGAGTGAGATATATTGGGAATGAATTATGGTCACAAGTTGTGTGAATCAAGTTAAATAATATTTGTAAAATCTGTTATTTTACCTACAGTATGAGCTACTAATAACATCTACTTCATAGACATGTGAGGATTAAATAAAATTCTTTATTATTATGCTTAGGTTCATAGTTGAGTCTTTGAAAGAATTTTAGAAACATCCAATTGTAACTCGATAAATACTGGGTGTCAGTCTGGGTTTGGTCAGGAGAATGAAACCCCTTAAAAATACTACAGTAAGAGGGTATACATGACCAGAATTAGATCTTACATGAATGTGGAAGGAAGCAAAGAAGGGAAGACACAGAGGAAAAAATGAGAAGATCCAAAAACAGTCATTTATCACATTGGCCTGAAGCACTGGAGACCATAGACAAGTTAGAGCTTTCAGGAAAATGGTAAAATAAAAGTACTTCTGGACATCTAAGTGGGATCATAAGGGGAGTACTTGTGGGAAGACCTGTAGTATCTACCTCTTCTGAGGAAGCTGGTCCCTGTGGTCAAGTGCCTGGTGGTGGACTTGGAGTCACCATTGCTTGATGGGGCCAGGAATTAGGAAGACAAGATGAACTCAGGTTGGGAGGAGAGTAAAGACAAACTGGAGTTTACTTCTGCTTTGTTGTCCTAGTGTCCAACTGCTCAGTTCCTTCCCAGACTAGTGGCTTTGGCATCATTTCTGCCTTCTGGTTTTGTACTAGTTTCTTTCTTGACCAATTCTATTCTGGAATTGCCCAGGGAAGAAGATTCTGAGGAATACAGCTGTTAGTCTTAGCCACCTGATAGAATGTATTCAAGCACACAGTCCAGTCTCCGTATTTCATAAATACTGATTTTCTCATTTATAAATTATAAAATCATTTATTCTGTAAATGACTTTCAGAATGCTCTGGTATTGGCACAAGAATGTTTAATAGGAGGTAATGATTAGAACACAGGTTGCCCGATCCTCAAAAAGAGGGAGACTACCTGCATACAGGCCGGCACACATGCCCTGAAGCAATTCTATTGCTCCTACTTTTATGCTGATGAAAGAAGCTATAAAGGGCAAAATAACATCTAAGGACAGTTTACATTTCCATTCAAAGACAGTAAATCAGGTGGAACTAGCCAAATGATCACTGGAGTACACAGAAAAAGCTCAAGGCCAAATTACTCATTGGGCTTTTTATGTCTCATTTTTATGTCTCATTAGCCTTTGGCTAAAATTCAGGTATATCTTTATAAAATAAAAGATTAGTATTACCTTCCTAGTAAAAAGAACTGAAGGAATATATTGTGTTCACATTTACCCATTGTGGCAGCTAAGAAGATAAATCGATCTCCATTCTTTTGTGACAAACTTGTAGAAATAATGGTGTGTAAGCAAATGAAATGCAAGGGAATTATTTATGTAATGGAGACATTTGTTCTCATAAATTGTCAAATTATAAATAGTTGCCGACCTGTTGGATTTTCCTAAGGCTGTGCTCTTTACTTTTATCAACTTTATATATGATTTATGAAGGCAGATGCATCAGATTGAAAAACGATAAAGAAAATGTGACTTGCCTGAAAACAGAATTCAGAGATAAGTTTGTGAGTTTTACAATATACTGAATCAGAACACAGAATTTCACTGGAGTGATGACATAAAATTTACCTATTTTCACGAAAAAGTATTTTTATGTAAAATACCTCCTACTTAATTATCACAAAAACTTTGTGAAGTTAGCATTACAAAGCCCATCTTGCATAAGAAATTATTGAGACTCTAAAAAATGTGGCAACTTGTTCACATTGTTGTCCAAGGAGAAGATGAATGATGTTTTGCCCTGGTTCCAGGTTACAAATCTTTTTAGTCTTAAGTTAGTCTAAAAATATCTAGCCTTAAACTAGAAATTCAAGTCCTGTCTTAATCATCTAAAGTTCATTTCATTTTTATATAAAATTTAAGAAGAGTATTAAAAAGAGCTCAAATAAATTACAATGAAGTTGACTGAAGAAAGATCTGGTCAAGAACCACATGCTTCCAGGAGTGCACAGTGTGGGACAAATCACCAAGAAAATGCTTTATTAGGTGCATGATTAAGTTTCTTTATTATTAATATTTTCTAAACCTCTGGTAAATAAAAATTATATGTTTAATGTATAACATATTTATCTGTGCCTGGTTCCTGGTACAGAGATCCTAATACCCTTGTATCTTCCTAACATCTTTTGTTCTAATATTTGATCTTTGACCCTGGTTTCTTATACAGCTCCTAAATCCCTTAAAATTTCCTCTGTTAACATGTTCTACTGAGGTGACTCAGAGGGCTCCTGGATGGAGGGCTAGCACCAGAAAGACCAAGCCATGATTAGAAGCTTGGAACTTTCACCCCAACCC
Organism: Canis lupus dingo; assembly: GCF_003254725.2. Taxonomy (NCBI): domain Eukaryota; kingdom Metazoa; phylum Chordata; class Mammalia; order Carnivora; family Canidae; genus Canis; species Canis lupus. The sequence continues at coordinate 22,325,410 of NC_064265.1, forward strand.
CATTCTTCAGAGAGGGGAGAGCCTGGAAACTAAGATAATGATCAATCATGCCTACATGATGAAGACTTCATAAAAATCCCAAAAGGCATAGGGTTCAGGGGACCTCTGGTTTGCTGAACACATGAAGGTGCTAGGAAAACAATATTCAGGGAACGCTCCATGCCTCTCCCCACATCCTTTGCCCTATGCATCTTTTCTATTTAGACACTCATCTAATGATATCATTGTATCCTTTGTAATAAAACTGGTAAAAAGTAAGCTATTTTCCTGAGTTTTGTGAACTGTTCTAGCAAATTAATCAAACCTTAGAGGGGGTTGTGGGAAACTCCAATTTATAGTCAACTGGTCAGAACAGGTGATACCGTGGACTTTACCTGGCCATCTGCAATGGGGGTGGGAGAGGGGGGGGAAGAGCAGTTTTGTAGGACTGAGCCCTGAACCTGTGGGATCTGAGACTATCTCCAGGTAAATAGGGTCAGGATGGAGTTAAATTGCAAGGACACCCAGCTGGTGTGGAAGAATTGTTTGGTGTGGGGAAAAAATCCCGAACATCTGTTCCAATGTTGTGAACATGTAGTTGTATAAGAATAAGAGAAGAGATACAGGAGCAATGCATGGGAAAGCATATGATATCCACATGTTGCAGGATTTCTCTGCCTTTAGTGCCTGCAGTTCTTGGTCATGCCACTTTGAGAATGAAGAGGTAGGCCAGATGAAGAGTGGTGGGCAGCACAGTTTATTGAGCAATAGTACAAAGCTCCCAGAGACAAAGAAGACCCAAGGGGGTATGCCCTTGGAATTTCTAAGTTGAGGGGTTTATGAGCTCTTTTGCTGAACTATCTTAAGGAATTAGGGTGTGCTGAGTCATGCCAATCAGGGCTTTGGTCACATATCTGTCCACCTATTAGAGTAATGTTAACATGCTGAGGATCTTTTTTTCTGACATCTGGGGGCTTATGTCTTAACTGCTCCTTGCCCAGGATAGTGATGAAATGTTTTGTGCTTGTCTTATCTTAGAACATTTTGCAGAAGTCATTCCTACAAAAGCTGCAAAACAGGGTGCTAGTTCCCTCCTAAGCTGTAAAACAGAATGTTATTTTTGTTTTGTTTTGGTTTTTTAGCTGTACTGATTCCCTATTTTCTGGTTGGAGACCCTGGCCCTGCTAACTGTTCACCTAACTCCTAACACATGCAGACAACCAATTTAAGCAGGAACTATATCAGCATCATTATTTTTATTTCTTTAGGCCCAACTGTACCTTGAACAGACACTCAATACTATTTAAAAAAAAAAAAAAACTCTTCTGTTTTTTTTTTTAGTCTTATTTTTTTATGTTTTTTTTTAAATTTTTTATTGGTGTTCAATTTACTAACATACAGAATAACCCCCAGTGCCCGTCACCCATTCACTCCCACCCCCCGCCCTCCTCCCCTTCTACCACCCCTAGTTCGTTTCCCAGAGTTAGCAGTCTTTACGTTCTGTCTCCCTTTCTGATATTTCCCACACATTTCTTCTCCCTTCCCTTATATTCCCTTTCACTATTATTTATATTCCCCAAATGAATGAGAATATATAATGTTTGTCCTTCTCCGACTGACTCTTTTGAATTTTATACTCCTTTTCAACTAACTCATCAATACCTGCCCTTGGATCAGATATTGACATAGAGAACATGGAATATCTCAAGCTCAGATTATCACTAATCAATCCTTTCTGCAAATCATTATTTTCCAAGAGTCCCCATCTTATTAATCCACTCTCAATTACTTAGTAACCCAAACTAGCAATCAGGGCATAGTAGGATGTAGCAACGGCCAAATAGCCCACATTTGACTTTACCTTTGCATGACTTAGGAAATTTTGCTTCCCAGTGTCTTAGTTTCCTCACATGTAAAGTGAAAATATAATAGTACTTACCTTCCAGGATTCTAGTTTAGATTAATTGTAGATAAATATATAATACTTAAGATTCAATAAATCTATACTATGATTCCCTTTCTTTTATGCTTCACATTTATAACCAGACTATTTTATTTCCTCTCATAAAAAATTTCTTGGCTCATTTCCACTGTGTTTGTTCAAGCTCTTATAACCTCTTACCTTTTAATTGATTAACCTGTATCCAGTGACTATAGAACATTTCAATCTTCTATCTCCATTCCTCCTCCTTGACATATCTACTCTATTCCCTGTTCTATTCTCTTACTATTTTACACATACATGATCAAGCCACTCTTTCCTTAAGAAAAATTTGCTCTTTTGGTACTTAAGAAGTTATTTCTAACTTTTTAAAATGACATATGAGACCCTTTAACATTTGATTGAATGTACTTTTATTGACCATATTCCATTTTATCCCAGCTGAGAATCAGAACCAACTATACCCGTATGTCTTATGGTCTACATTAACAGGACTTTATTATTCCACTTATCATTAATATAACCTTATAATTCAGGCTTTTTCGAGGCAAGATAAAAGGTACAAATAACTATCATTCATTCTAGGAACTATATGACAGATCCATCAACTCTTCACTTGAAAGTGTCAAATGATAGTTTACACTCTAAGACTCAGAACCTCTTGCTTCAAAATCCTTGCCTTGCTGCAGTGTAGCAATCCTAAGAATGATTTTTTTAAGCCTCACTTTTAAAAACCAGACTTAAACTTGATTTTAAAAATCAAGTTGGAATAAATATTCCAATTTTTTAAAAAAATCAAGTTGGAATAATATTCCAACTTTGCCCTTTACCATACTGCTAATACTACAGAAGGATAGCTCTTAATGAGGTAAGAATAAACTTAATTTTGTCTCACTGGCTGGCTGTTTTGCTTATATTTTGGGGAGCCTGCATTTGGTCCTATCTAGCCAACATCAGAGCATTCACAGTTCTCCAAATGCCCCATTCTCAATCATGCCCTGTTTATTTCCACAAGTTTGGAATGCTTTATAATATCCCCCCTCCCTTTTCTTTTTCCAACTGACAAACACCAACTTAAACTTTAAGGTCAATTTTATTTATTAGGTGAATTCTCCTTCAAGAATTTTAATTAGAGACAATTACCTCCCAGTTGGCACTACACTTTTCCTATGTCACAATTATTACATATCCCATGCTGTATTGTAAATAAACGTATGCTTTTCATGTTTCATTGAAAACATGCTCCCTACAAACAATAATGCTATGTTTCTTTCACCTCAGAGCCCCAAACAGCTCATCTAGTGACTGACCCATTGTAGCAATGCATTTATTCTGTTACAAAAATGAATGAATATACATAGTAAACATGAGCCTTCTTAATATTAGGTATTTATAAGTTATACTTTTAAGATATCACATAACTCAAATCAATAATTCAGCAAGGTAGTAATGAATGAAAATGTAGAAACTGGCACCCAACTTCTCATTAGAAGAATTTACCCCTTTTGGAGGACAATTATAATCTGAGAGTTCAAGTGGTAAAGGGTTATGTCCTAAGCCTCATGGTCCTTGGCAAAGTTCCTTTCCTCTCTAAGTCTGATAACTGTTTTCTGCCTATTTTCCAATACATACCTAGTTCATTAGACTACCATGGGGTTCATTTTTATTTTTAAAGTTATGTCCATCCAGTATTTCAGAGCTGATTTGAAAATCCAGAGAGTAGATACTGTGGTAAAACGGGAATGGATTCCAAATAGAGCAGGAATTGAATAATTTTATTCACTATAATTAGGTTTACTTCTTCTATATTCCCTAATAAGTATTTAAGCTCTTATTTCTCCTCCATTCAATAAAGAGGATTTTTGCACTACATATACCATTTTCTAAATAACTTTTGGCAATCAAGGTTTCAAAATGGAGATAAAATTAATACTCGTTCATAGGATTATGTAGAAAAATGTAATGTGGCAAACTAAAAGTGTTCTAGGAATGATAAAAATCAGAGCAAACATGGCCACTGCTATTCCCTTCTGAATCTGTTGAAGAAGAAATTATTATCTCTAAGCTAATTATGCATGTCCTATCATGATATCTGTAGCAGTATCTTGAGACATTGTCCATCTGCAGAAGCTTTACTACATGTAGGAGTGTATGAAATATCCACCAAACAATGGTAGAGTTTCATTTCTATCCAATGACTATTTCAAGGTCCTATAATCTTTTTATACATGATATCAAATTATTCCCTCTTTGAATCATCTTTTACTATGAGTGTCAGTTTAATCATAAACAAGGAATCAAATGGCAAGTTGGCAAGCAGAACTAATTCTCAGCCATTTGAAAATTGGGAATATTTGGTCCCTACCTTTTCCTTGACAGCTCAACCTTTTCAAGATGGAATTCTAGAAGGCATCAAAGTAACCACTTGGGACCTAAACACAAGTAGAAGAGCAAATTTTAAAATATGAATTTTCTAAAATGCCTAGCAATGAGAAATAAGTGAAATTCCATAGATATCAGGAGAAAAAAAACAGATGGATAAATACAGAAGGATTCATTTGCAAACAAGGATAATGGTGTAAGTAAGCTTCCTTCTCTTTCAAAACTGTATAAGCCCAAAGTGGAGTTGAAAAGCAATGGGATAGAAGGGGAACAATAGAATAGTAAGAAGGATTAAAAGCAGAGACTTTATAACTTGGAGAGTTGTATGGGATTTTTGGATGAAGATAGAAACTTTTGATTTGGGGTTTTTGAACTTGAGGGCATCACCTATCCTTTCAGGTAAACCTTGTTCAGCCACAAACATTACTCATAGAATTTCCTTTGTGCTGTATCTTCTGAGACTTTCAGGAATCCTCTTGGAATAGTAAATGGATTTTAGGAATGTGAGAAACCCCAGCAAGTTTTGCTCAGTGCTGTACCAACTCAGATAACTACTGTCTCCTCCACTCTTATCTGCGTTACCCTTAAGTGTGCTTAAGCTGTTCCTGAAGGGCATGTAGCTTCCTGATTCCCTTGTCCTTTAATTCCTGTGGTTTCTTCTCAAGAAAAATGAGAAACAGATAAGAGCACTGGGCCTCTCTGGACCTGAGCCACAATGCTTACATTTACTAGCTTCACTAAATTAGAAGTTATGTGTTCATAATGTGATCAGTTATGAGATTTGGAACAAGTCAAAAATAAATTTCCTTTCCTGTGTAATTGGCAAGAACATGATAATACAGTATGTAAGAACTTTTTAATTTGTAAACTGATATATAACTCAATAAAGTTTTTTATAAAAACTTTATTAAAAAAACTTTTTTAAAAAAAATAACACTTTCCCTTATCAAACTCTCAATAAATATTTGGCATTTCTGGTATAGGCCACCATTTATTTATAGAACCCAGCACATAAATATACTATAAATATTATACACACACAAATACAAGTTTGTTACCAGTCAGAATTTATAGGCCATAAAAAGAAAAACAAAAAGACACCCACACACTCCTCCTGTGATTTTTTTCCCTCTACTCACATAATCACAGTACTTCTGAGAGTAGAACTTTAGATTTTCCACCCACCAAGCAATTTTCTGGCACCAGCTGAGTATCCTATGATGTAAGTACCTGGAGATAACATCAGACCCCACAAGTTAAGGGCCCAGTTCCACATGACTGACCATCTACTTCAGATGCCAATCTTAAGCCCCAGGTTACACTTGTACTTTTGATTGACCAATGATAAATTGGGGTTCCCATGATCCCCCTCCTTGGTTTGATCATTTGCTACAACAGCTCAGAGAACTCAGGGAAACACATTTACCAATTCATTACACAATGGAGGATATTATAAAGGGTACAAGTGAAAGCCAAATGAAGAGATACATAGGGTATTGTCCAGAAAGGGAGGGTCCCCAGTTTGGGATCTTCTGCTCCCCTGGGAGTTGAGGTACAGCACAGTGCAGGTAGAGGTCCATACCAACCCAGAAGTTCTCTGAACCCCATACTTTTAGTATTTTTATGGAACCTTCATCATGTAGGCATGATTGATCATTATCTCATTTTCTTGCACCTTTTACCTTTCTAGAGAAGGAGGCCTTGGACAAAAGTTCCCAAGTTCTAATCATGGCTTGGTCTTTCTGGAGACTGACCTCCATCTAGGTGACACTTCATGAAGGCTAAATATACTTACCCAGAAGATTCCAAAGGAATTAGGAACTCCATCAGAAACCAGGGTCAAAGACCACATATTAAAACAAAAGATGCTGTTAGTACTGTATCACTTAGGAAAATGCAAGGGTTTGGGGGGGAGGGAGTGAAGGCAGGTAGATCTATCTGTATTTACTATTTCACAAAAGCAAACAGCACAAGACAAGAACCTCACTGGTAGGGCTAGGATACACACTCAGTGTGTTTAGCACCAGGTTAGATTCATGAACCCCAAAAGGCAGTTAAATCTAGCAGCACAGGGCACATCCTAAGCCACTTGTTATTAGCTTATAGAGGAAACAAACATACTAGTATTTTCTTTTGAGATCCTTTGTCTTTTCTTCTTATCCAGCATACCCTGAACTTACTGAGTCTACCACCGTATCTATCAGATATTACTCTTATCTCCCCAATCATTTCAATTCCTTTTAAGATGACTTTTCTTTTGAGCTGATTCAATTTCATTTTTTTCTTAGTCTCTTTCTTGACAAAGTGGCCCAATCCAATAGTCTTCTTTCCTGGAAATGCCTCTTGTAATGTCAGTGTCTATTAGTTCTTTTTTAAGATTTTATTTATTTATTCATGAGACAGAAAGAGAGAGGCAGAGACACAGGCAGAGGGAGGAGAAACAGGCTCTATGCAGGGAGCCCAATGTGGGACTTTATCCTGGGACTCCAGGATCACACCCTGAGCCAAAGACAGATGCTGAATCACTGAGCCATCCAGGTGTCCCAGTGTCTATTAATTCTTGAACAATTAGTTATCCTGTTAATATACATGAAAACAGATGGCAACATCTAGACCATAGCAAAAAATGCCACACATCTAGGCATATCTAAAGCCAAGTTATCACCCTTTGCTTTTTTGGGTTCAGGTTATAAAGTACTAGGTTCAACAATATTATTAACATCTGATTTTGACAACTGTAACATGCAGAAATGATTTGTAATATGGTTAAAAAAATATTGAACCTTCATAGTTAGAAACACATCCCAAAATCACCTTATTCCAATGTGTAATGTTTGTATTCAAATAATATATGTACCTTTTTGTAAATATCAATTGTCAAAAAAAATTGCAATCAATTGCGTTGATATACTGATTTATTCAATGGTTACTATTATGCCAAGGTATGTACTAGTTACTGTCAGTAAGAAAGAGATGAGGAACTTAACTTTTCTGACTCCTACTCTGAACCAGACACTATTTATTATTTTAGGTAATCTATGCATTTCTCCCTTACACCACAAGTATTATCGTCACTGTGTTATACATAAGGAATCTAAGGCTTCAGTACCTTAAGTACTTTGTCTAAAGTCTGCAATTCAGAACCAGCACTACTTGACCTCAAACTTTACTTTCTTTCTATCTTTATCAAAGTAAGTTCTACTCAAGAGGACTTTATAGGCAGAATAAATACAATAAATACACATAAAAACAATGAAGAAGTAATAGTAAGATTCATCTGTGTAGTGCCAAAAAATTGCTAAGGGGGGAAAAAAGAAGCCATGGATATAGGAAAAAGGCTTGGTATTCATGGATCTGGCTCAAGTGTAGGTAAACTTAGAAAAAGCCAGCCTAGAGCTGCTTACCTGTCAATCAGATTGCAGTAAAGTGCCGCATTAGTTCCTATGGCTGTTGTACCAAGTTACAGCAAAAGTTATAGCAAAGTGGGTAGCTTACAACAACAGAAATTTATTTGTTCATTGTTTTAGAATTAGGGTGTTGGCAAGGCCATGGTCCCTCTGGAGGTTCTAAGAGAGAATCTATTCCTTACCTTTTCTAGCTTCTGCTAGCTTAATCATTTCAATCTCAGCCTCCCTGTCATGTCTTCTCTTCAGAGTCTCTTGTGTAAAAATCTCCTGCTTTCCTCTTATACATGTAATTGCCTTAAGGGCCCACTGGGTTAATCTAAGCTCTTCTTCCCAACTCAAGATTCTTAATTATACCTGCAATGACCCTTTTTGGTTTGTTTGCCATATAAGGTACATTTCCAGGTTTGGGAATTAGAACATGGTTATCTTTGTGGACGGGGAGGACGTTTATTTAGTCTACCACAAGTATCTCCTTGACAAATTGAAAATTTTTTCAACAGAGTAAACAATAAGAAAAGTTTTGAACCTTCAGTACATTCTCTTGGTTCTCTACTCAAAGCCCCTAGCCAGGCCCATGAACCACAGTTACTATGAGGGTTGGGTTATAACTACTCACAGCTGCCTTCCCTGGAGAATTGTCTGCTAATGGGAAGTGCTTTACTCCCAGCCTGCAGCCAATAACTGCCTGATTCAGGGGTGCAAAAGGTCAACTCTACTGCCCCACTAAGAATAATTAAAAATGTTAACTTAAATATATTACTCTAACATAGCACAATGTTTCATGTAGGAAACAAAATCTGCATCTAGTAAATGAAAATATCACAGCCCACCTTTTTTCACTGATTGAAATTTTAAGCACAAAAAAATTCCAAATGGTAACAATGAATTTACTCAATTACCGTTTCTTTGTCTTTGCTACCACTGAGCTATTATTTATTTCAAATGCTCTATTTTTTATAGATTTATTTATTTATTTATTTATTTATTTATTTATTTATTTATTTATTTATTTGAAAGAGAAAGAGTGTGCCCACAAGCACAAGCACAGGAACAGGCATGGTAGAGGGAGGGGCAGAGGGAAAGGGAGAAGCAGACACCCTGCTGAGCTAGGGGGAGGGGTGGACCCAACTTGGGGCTCAATCCCAGGACCCTTGGATCATAACCTCGGCTGATGGCAGATGCTTAACTGTCTGAGCCACCCAGAAACCCCATCAAACGTATTACTTAACTACATAGCCCCACAGTGACATAAAATTCACCTAGAGAGCAAAGAATTCAATCATTGACAATTAGCTCTCACAATGAACACATACAGCTCAATCTGCATGTGTTAGGAGTCACTATATAAATGGGAAAAATTCGAATTAACTCCCATGTAGAATATAACACATTGACAACTAATTTATAAAAATGTGTAATTTGAAGCTTAAATATAAATTACAGAGTCAACAGAAACTGAAATAAATTTTCTAAATTTAGAATTCAGACTAACCAAAGTTTTGGAGTGTGAGAACTACAAGGAAGTGGAGAGTGGAAATGGCACTGTCTTTAGTTGGCTTTAACACTGCTTCTACATTCTGTTCAGAGAATATATCCCCTTATTACTGCCTGCACCCAAACCATAACACTCTTCTCACCCTTGGTACTTGCTCAATTGGGTAAATAGGACAAGTTTTGCTTTGACTAATTGCTGATTTTGTTCAATGAAACATTAATTAATGGAATAAAACACAATTAAAAAATTTTTAATATAAGATTTCTAAGATCTTTTATATGCAAAAATACATTATAACCCTTTAATGAGAAGTTTCAGACTTTTTTTTTTTAATTTCTAACTTGGAATTCTTTGCTCTCAGAACATCTGGAGAGATTAATGTTCACAGGATAACACTTTGGAAAACACAGCTGTAGTGAAATTCCATCCAGCTCTTAAATAATACAATAAAGTTTGTTAGTGCCATTACTATTTAATATTTTTCTGGAGGGTCTATTCAAAGGGAAAGAAAAAAAAAACAGAAGAAGAAAGGAGAAAGAACAAGAAACAGGAATTAAACCTAGTGGAAAGAATGATATAAGATGATTGCAATGATGTCATCACATCCTTTTTTTAAGAATGTAGAGAATTAATTCTATTTTAAATAATAACAAAATCCAGTAAAAGAGCTAAATAAAAAAAGCAATAGACTTCCTGCATATTTGTAAAGTCAGTTAGAACATGTAATATATTGAAGTTTCCTTCAATAAAGCAATGTAAGTAAGTAAAAGGAGAGAAATAATTAATTCTAATGGGAAATGGCTAGAATTCATATAAGCAAAGCTACAACACTTTCTAAGAGCTATGAAAATTTAAATAAATGAGGAAACATAGTATTTTCCTGGATGGAAATATTTAATACTGGAAAAGGTGTTATTTAAGTCCAAAATACATCTGACTACTGAAATCTCATTAAAAACCCCAAATGACAATTATTTGGGATTTGATAAAAATACTTTAAGGTTATTCAGAAATATTTTGAGAAATTATTTTGAAAATGGAAATAAGGAACTTCCATCATCAGATATATATATATATATAAAATATATCTATTATAAAAGTATAGCAATTAAATGATTTATTTTGGTGCTACATGGGATAAGTAGATCTGTGAGTTAACAGAAGTAGTTCTGAAACAGACCAGAGAATATGTAAGAATGAAATATATATGATACATGATATGTGAATGATATAATATGCATTCCAAATAAACTCAATGAAGAGGTAGATATATTCCAATAAAGGCTAGAATCCTTGTTTGACTGTAAATTCTGATTAGCAGATAAATATTTATATACTTATATAGTTACACTTATATACTTATATATGTCATAACTTATATGTATAAAAAAAGGACTAAACTTAAAGTATTATAAATGTCTTTTGGAAAAGGCAGTAAAGGAAAATGTTAATTTATTAAAGCATGTAAAGTGGCTATTATAGACTAAAAAGTTATTTTATATATGCTCTCTCCCCAAAAATGTTAGAAAGTACAACATAAACATATACACACACACACACACATACACACACCCCTTAAATGTTAAATAAATGCATCAAAATAAACTCAGGAATTAAAGAATTTATGAAAATAAGTGAAAAACTTAGAAGAAAATGAAGGTACTATCTTAAATGATTACATCATGAGTAAAGATTTTTTAAGAATGTAGTAAGTTCAGGGGCTCCTGGGTGGCTAAGTCAGTTAAGTGTCTACCTTCCACTTAGGTCATAATCCCAGCCCTGGGATCATGGCCCAGCATCAGGCTCCTGCTCAGCAGGGATCCTGCTTCTCCCTCTTCCTCTGCCCCTCCTCCTGATTGTGCTCTCTCCCTCTCTCTCTCTCTCTCTTTGTCAAATAAATAAAATATTCTTTTAAGAAAAGAATGTAATAAGTTCAAAAATTTATATTTGTCTACAGAATAATGACAAAAATCTATATTTGTCTATAGATATATGGACAAAAGTAAAGAATAAAATTGAAAAGAAAATACCTTAGAATATGTATGTATGTCTAAAAATATACTACTATAAATCAGTATTTTGGAAACAATAATATGTAAAGGTTTAGAAAGTCGATTCAAAGAGGAAAAATAGAAATGGCTAATTAACAAATGAAAAAGTTTATTCCCTCTTACAGATAGAAAAATGTAGGTAATATGGTATGCACAATAAGATTCCATTTTTAATCTATCAAACTGACAAAAGTTAGAAACAGTGATAATCTTTTTAAATATTTTATTTATTTATTCATGAGAGAGAGAGAGAGAGAGAGAGGCAGGCAAAGACACAGGCAGACGGAGAAGCAGGCTCCATGCAGGGAGCCTGATGCAGGACTCGACCCCAGGACTCGACCTCAGGACTCGACCTCAGGACTCGACCTCAGGACTCCAGGATCATGCCCGGGCCAAAGGCAGGTGATAAACCCCTGAGCCACTCAGGGATCCCCAGTAATGATAATCAAAGCTGGCTAGATCAAGTTAACAATGACACTGATGGTTGTGCAAATTGCCACAGGTGACCTGAAGGGTAATACAATAATATGTACCCAGAGCCTTTAACCTGAGTTATGTACCTTGATGTAGAAATTCCATTTCTAGCAATCTTTGGTAAGAAAATAACATGTACAGATAGAGATGTATTATAAGGTGACTTATCCAAGTTCGGCTTTTCTGGTGTATGTATGTGTGTGTGTGTATGTGTGTGTGTGAGTTGCAGAACAGCAAATTTTGGAAACATTCCATATATTCAGGAAAAAAAGAAAGAATTATTTAAAAATATATGATACATCTATGTGATAAATCACTGTACAGCTATTAAAATCATGTTGTCAAAAAAGACTTTTGACATAGGACCATATAATAAAACATTGCAAGAAAAAGTATACCAAATTTATCTGTGCATAGAGAAAGAAAGAAGAAATACATGATTGCATTTTAACATATTTTAATGTCCTTATACTTTTCTATAAATTGAGTTTTAGAGACTGAGCACAGAATTTTATAATCAGCAAAACAAGTGTTCTTTTTATTATAAATGCAAATTAGTCTGTAATCATATAAAAGAATTTGAAAACCTAAAATCTGAAACAATTCCCTGGATGCCACATTATATTTTCTGTCACCAGCTTCTTAGCAGTGGAATAACAAAAGACAAAATTCCCTTTCCCTTCCAAAAGCAAGAACAAACAACTAACATGAAATCCAAAAAATAATCAAAGAACTTCATTAAAGTGTGGGTTGAAAAAATAGATTATAATCAATTTATACATGAAACCTTTAACAAAACAATATTCTAGTTTCGTGATTCAAACATCCCCTCAGAGATTCAGTGTCACATCTGGGGATTATTTTACAAATAGAAGCTTTGAGTTTTGTCAATCTGAATTTAAAATGTCATCTTCATTAGCATCACCTACAAACGTGTCATTTATTCCTGCCACGATGGTAATGATATGTTAAATACTGATTGAGAAATATGACTGATGTCTTTTTTGTTGTTTTAATCGAAAACTGGTTTAAGGCAGCTAGGTGTGTCTATAAGCCTCTTTATATTTTAGCAATTACCTTTTTTCTATATGTCTTACAAGAGTAAGACACTTCTTGACTGGAGCATAAGGTTCTATGGAAACAAAAAAAGGAAGAACTTGAAAAATTCCAAGAGGCATACTGTTTCATTGCTTAAAACATGTCCCTGATTTATTTGCATTGCAATAACTAAAACCTTCTTTACCCATAATGTTAATTACCACAATCTTTCATTCTATAACAGCTCTTATTTTCTAGACTTCTCTCCTTCCAGACTTCAATTTGTAATGTCGCCTCCGCAAGGATTCATTATCTGGCATTCTACACCCTGGCAGAGAGGATCTCTCTTTTCAAGCTCCACTCTCCATGCATTTATAAGTCTCTAGACACTCTTGCCTGAAATATATCGTGGCAGTCCTGTCTTTATGAGGTGGCTAGCATTCATATGAAAAAAAGAACCATTTCTTATAAATAAGACTTAAACCAAAGATATTCCTTTTTTACAATGAGATGTTGATTTCCCATTAAAAATAGAATCTTTCATCTTAAATATTTTGATGTAGTGGTCCAGAACACAATCACCCTAATCATTATATTTTGGGTGCTCCACATATAATATGCATAATTACTGTACCATTAATTTCATTCTTAACTGGGTATTTTTGTATTTTTTTTAAATTTGCCATTCATATTTCAAACCTGGAAATCATCTAGACTCTACTCCTAACTAAGTTAGAAGCAATATCTATAGGATGGACTATCCAAACATTGCCCAGAGCTGTCCTCTCTCTTTTTGCTGTAAAATTCCTCATACAAATCCTAACCTTCCAGTAGCTTATTACACCTTCCTAATGCCATGATCCTCCTGCCCACAGCAATACATCCTCCTTTTTCAAAAGTATATATCTGATCATGTCATACTTGTATGAAAAATCCTCTAATGGCCATGTGCATTTTTTAGGGTAAAGCTAGCTGCAGTGACAAAAAAAAATTGAAAATGCCTGTGGCATAACAGAATAAAAGTTAATTTCTCAATTGTGTATTTGTCTAATGTAGGTGTAGCAGGGTGGGGATATGATTCATCTCATTTAGTCATTCAAGAATCCAGGTTGGCTTTTTGTTTTTGTTTTTTGGTTTTTGTTTTTGTTTTTTGTTTTTTTGTTTTTTTGTATCATATAACCCTGGGAGAGACACATAACACTGCTGCTTACATTTAATTAGTGAGCACTAGTCACAATTTAGATTTGTTAGAGACTGGAACATGTAGTCACTGGCTAAGAAGCTATATTTAGCAGTAACTCTATTTTACAAGAGAGGACCCCAAACCTTTGGTTTGCTTTCTCTAACATCATTTCCACCACTAGCCTTCACAGGAAGAAATGCAAGATGATAATCTAGCCCTTTGCAAATCTATTTCCCATGTATTCCCTATGCAGACATACATCTTAATGTCCCCCTAACTATGCTATTTTAGATTCTCACTGTTAAGCCCCATACATTTACACAAGCTACGTTCTTGCCTGAATTTCCCTTTGTGTTGTGGACTCAGTTTCCTGAATCCTGAAAGTTGAATTGGGAGGTTCTGAAGTTCATTGTTGTGTAGCAGCTAATACATACAATACATTCAATGTATGGCTATTACATGGCCTGGGTCTCCTACTCATTAGCAAACTCTTTGAAATTAGGAGTCACTTTATGTTATTGAAGGGATTCAGAATGTGTCACCCCAAAATATCCTGCTATGGAATATTGATTATTTTGAGCTGAAGTCACCTGAGAAATAGCAGATATAGGAAAGTCTCTCCGATGTTCCCCTTTCCACCTAAAAGCAGGCATAACATGCCTGGCAAAAGTGACCTTATACTGAGAATATTTTATCACCTGATTGGGAGTCAATACTGAAATGGATCTATATAAACAAACCTAGTGAAAAAGTCCTAATCTTCCATTAGTCCCCCCATACTATTTCCTCATCACTGTCCCATGATTTATTACTCTAGCCCAAGTACAGTTGGCCCTTGAATAACACAGGTTTGAACTGCACTGGATATACTAAAATACATTTTTTAAAAAACTATAAATGCAATGCAGTACTGTAAGTATATTTTCTTTTCTTTATGATTTTTTTAAATTTTATTTATTTATTCATGATAGACACAGAGAAAGAGACAGAGACATAGGCAGAGGGAGAAGCAGGCTCCCCACAGGGAGCCTGATGCAGGACTTGATCCCAGGACCCCAGGATCACAACCTGAGCCAAAGGCAGATGCTCAACCACTGAGCCACTCAGGTGCCCCCTCCTTATGGTTTTCTTTTTTTTTTTTTTCCTTATGGTTTTCTTAATAACAGTTTCTTTTCTCTAGTTTACTTTATCGTAAAAGTACTGTATGTGATACATAGAGCATATAAAATATGTGTTAATTGAATTTTATGTTATAAGTAAGACTTTCAGGCAACAGTAGTCTATTAGTAAAGTTTTTAGGGAATCAAATCTATCCAGGGATTTTTGGCTATGCAGGCGGCAACACTCCTAGCCCTTATACTGTCAACTATATAAACTCGGGGGCTTTACAGCTTCTTTGTATCTTCATTTTCTTTTTAAAAACTCTTGTGTACATATAAAGAATATTTTAAAAATTTGTGTGCTTTTCTTCTGATAATCTGTTTATGTCAGTTCTTATGTCAATTTTTAAGCTATGTCATAGATCTCAGAAGAGTAAAGGGAGTTTTTCCCCTCTATGTTAAGTTTCTTTGGGGAAGAGAAATGCCTGCTTGTGTGAAAAATCTATCCCAAATCTCTAACACATATCTAGGCATATAATAGAGGTTTGATAAACATTTGTTGAATAAGTGAATGTGCAAACTCTTGCATTATTAGAATATATTAGTGTTGATAGTACACTTACTGACTATACATGCAAAGAAGAAAGTAAAAAATAGAAAGAAAAGGAGAGGATTCCTGGAGGGGAGGGAAACTTGCTTGGTTCTACAGCATAGCATTTCTTATTTCAAAGATCATCTTCAATAATTTGGAGTTTGAAGTATATACCACATACTATTATTTAAATAAAATATGTGATTAAACAAATAACTTCATATCATAGACACAGACATCTCCATGTTAAAGAGACTTCTCATTTATGTACAACCTAACTAAATCTTCAATTTCTAAGTCTTGGTAAACATTATCTGGGGGTGGGGTGTGGAAATCAGAGAATGCTATGATTTAATGGTACCAGGAAGATATGACAAAGAAAAGTTGAAACATAGAAATGTTCTGAACCTCAGACTGAAAATAGAGAAAATTGGAAACTTTTATAGTTTGGAAACCATAAATATTGTATTGAATAAGGCTATGGAAATTCACTGGGGAGAGCTAAGACCTCACAGAAAGCTCATAGCCACAGAACTGTCTAGAATGTACCTGTATGCTAAAATAAAACTCTTTATAACAATCTATTTAGAGTTGTTTTTAAAAAATATTTGGAAAGATTCCATGAAGTATCTCCAAAGTGTTATTAATATGAAAGAATTTTATTTTCCTCTTGGCTCCATGCTGGTTGTCCTCGGATGTGTTCAGCCAAGGGGCACTTCAGTTCAGTGAGTGACTTCATTATGTATAAAGGGTAATGAGCTTAAGTGTTCTACATTGGTAAAACCTAGAAGAGAAATTTCCTCACTTGCTCAAACTCCTTTCCCTGTAGCAAACTTGAAGTCTTTGCTCCAATAGTCATCTAATGGTTGAAGCTGCAAAGGCAAAACATACTTTCCTCTGGAACCTTTATCTAATTATTGAACACTGAAGTTTGCAAAAGGAAATGCTCTTTTTCTTTTTTATACAATCACTTAAATTCATATTCCTGATTTCTAGTTAATGTATTCAAGATCTGAATCCAATTATGCCTCATTGTAAGATTCCTTCATTTTATCTAATACCCTCTAGGATTAAGGCCCTCTTAAATCCTATAAACTCAACCTTTTTTATTAACACTATCATCTAGATTCAACTATTGTTTTCATTTATTTAAGCCATTCAGGAAATGTGTATCAAAAATAGAAATACAAAAACGCATTATTGTAGAATTAACTCTGTAAGCTCCACAAAATAATGACAAATTCCAGATCCAGAAGCAGTGCAGAGTTGCTGCAATTGATTTACCTGGCCAGCAGTCTCTGAGGTGGAATTAACATGCTAACATGCAGGAGATCTATCAGGCTCTGGGGATCTAACAGAAGAAAAAGGAAAAAAAAAAACAAAACGCAGGATTGGACAAAATGAACTGCAATGTGGCCTCAGTGGAAGTCATAAATGACGCTGCAGAGAGTTAGAAGGAAGGGTTACTCCTTTAAACCTTTCCCACTTTGATGTTAAAAGGCTGGGCTCTTCAACTTTGGGGTAGCTACTGGTTGCAGGAAATAGTTTGCATGAGGCAGAGCTCCACCCGAGGCAGTTAACTCGAGGGGGTTGAAATCTGAGACACCAGCAATTGGAAGTTTAAATCCTTCATTCCTGAGGATGATTTGGGCAAGAGTCATAATGTCTACTATAAGGTTGCAGCTACACTTAGGTAAAGGAGTACAGACAGCCCAACCACTACATAAAGTAGTGTTGAAATAAATAGAAATAAGTGGTTGAAATCTGTGTTGAGAACAGTAGTGGAGAGTGGCTGGTATGAAGTAGTCACAAGGGAAATGCAAACAATAGCCCTCACTGGAATTTTTGAGAATTTTTGGCACTGTATCTTACATACTTGCACTTCTGTTTCCTTATCTAAAAAGTTGAAATAATAATGCTGTCCTCATACTGTTATTGAAAACATGTTTAAGACCCTTCTCTTGGGCCATATCTGCTCATTGATAAAAAGCACTGAAGGAAATTTCAGAAGAGAGAGTTCTCTCAAACAACAGCATGTGAACTCTTCGCAGATGACTCTTAGCAAGGTAGTTGCCATCTCAAATTAATCTGACTAAAAACCCATTGATATGATTTCCCACTAGTTTCTATGCAATGTATTTCAGTTGGCAAACACTGGCATTATCAACTGCTGGGGCTCTGCTAAGATCCTGAGTAAATAAAATAGAGCAATGAAATTTCTGTTTTCTAAAAGGCAGATAACCAAGAGGGTAGTTTACTTGCCAAAAAAGAAGACCTAATCTGACTTCACACATTTTAATGTTTTTCTCATCCTTCTCTTAAAATGGCTCTATAGAAGTAGAATCATCCCTTACGTCCTTACCCTTAATCAAATATGGGAAATGTTTGGCAAACTGATACGGTGGTCTGACCAAATAAAATGCCAGTCCACAAAACTTGTGACATATTACATATGTATTGAACTAGATACTCAAATCCAAAGACAGGATAACTATGTTTTCTTATACAAATAAAAGAAAGTTAGAGAAATGGATGTAAAACCAATATTTATTTGAAGAATGTAGAATTTTTTTTATCTTTATTTAAAGAATGTAGAATGATAAATATAAGAATATTAAAAGAATATAGAAAATAATTCGCAGCACAAAGTCGCTACAAAAGAATCCCTGATAGAATGTAAGTATTATATCATTAAAATTGTTCTGTGAATGACTTTAAGAATAATAAAAATTCACTTCATAATATGGATTCTATTAAAAATAAATGCCCAGTTACACTATTGCACTTTTACTAATCCATTAAACTGATGTTTTAAAATTACTTATAAGGAAATGTTAGTATGGGATATAATAAAATACCATTCTATAGCTATAACATGTTGGATTTTAATTACTATTCTTATAAAATATGAATTAACATGGTGGCAATTCACTTGAAATCTAATTAACGTGTTTTAGTTATCTTGCTCAATGCCCACAATACGCAAATAATCTTTACAAAGTTAACATATTAATAAGAATATGATTATGCACTTTCCTTAATTTAATTTCTATTTAATTATGTTACTAAACTTGGTTTGTCTTCTAGCGAAGTATCAATTTTGTAAATAGTATCTGTAACAGTCACTTGATCATAGCTTTTAAAAACAACCCAGTACCTTATTAATTCTGTATAAATTATTAAATATATCTGTGCTTAATGTCCAATGCCCCAATTTTCTGCCACTCTGAACCAGTGCTGCTCTGGCTTTTTCATAGATTTATCCCTAAGTGAAAAAACCCGTACGTGGAATTGCAATTCCTATGTCCCCAGGCATCTGCCCTGATAAATAGACTGACATGGAAAAAGATAAGAGACTGGCAGGAGAAGATGACAGAGAAAGAGGAAGGTACCAATATCAACTTACAGGTCATGGGTAAAAAAGAAGTAGATTGTTGTAAAACTTGACACTGTATATTTTCAAAATACTAATGTTATATTCTGAGTTGCATTCATTTTCTTAATATTCATGCAAAGCAGCTCAAATTTTCCTGCTACTACAGAGAGGAATATATTATATAGCAGAGATTTGGAAGTCTACTATACTTTCACCAGCTAAACAGAGTCCCATCCAAGCTCCCTAGTCCTTCATCACCTGGATCCTAAAGAGGTTTGTTGGCACATGCTCAGGGGTTTGTTATATTCCTTGTGGGACAAAACACATCATTGGAGTAACCAATATTCCTTCCATACTCCATTCTGAGAGATTTTCCTAAGATCTCAAATTACAATAACCTCTTGAGCCCCTATGACCAATCTTTTCTTGTTCACAGGCATGTTACGGGAAGAGGTATAAGGAGGATGGAAGGAAACTTTCCAGATGAGCTGATCTGCACATGCCACTTGTGCCCTTTATCCTGATTCCATCTTGTGTGTGTGAACACATAGTATTTATCTTTAGCATCTGCCCAAAGGATGCTTCATGCCCAACATCAAAAGTCCCCAATTTATATCCCTTCCTATAATGTCATTTATAGAGACAACTAGAAACAGGCCAAGATACGGAGATAGGTTCTTTTTAACAGATATTCATCCCATTAGCTAAGAAGTAAAGGAAAAGAGAACACAGGTGTGGATTTCTGGCCATTCAAATCCATCTAGTCTTAAATGTACTTGGCAGAAATTATGGGGAAAATGGTAGATTTAGTGCTTTTGGGGAGGTTCTCAGACATTTAATAATTAATGTCCGGACTTCAAGTATTCATATTACAATTCAATAGCACTACCTTTTCTAATTAGATGGGGTCATGATATGGGACAGATAAATAGATGAAAGATTTGTAATCAGAAAATCATCCCTGCTTTCACAGTAATTAGAACAATTAGACCAAAGTATGGGTGAAAGTAGGTGGAGATAATAATCTTTCACATTTGCATATAGTCTTGGTCTCTACTGAGTATTCTCATCAATACATTAATTCTAATTCATTTCAGCTCAACAAAATTTTTCAGTGAGGTAGACACTATAATCCACATTTTATAGATGAGGAAACCAAGGCTCAATAGGAATAAATTATTGGTCCAAGTATCCTTAATGAGTCAATAGTGTTCCTATGATTTAAAGTTTGAACTCTAAAGCAGCCTGGGTGGCTCAGCGGTTTAGCGCCGCCTTCAACCCAGGGCATGATCCTGGAGACCCGGGATGGAATCCTACGTCGGCCTCCCTGTATGGAGCCTGCTTCTCCCTCTGCCTGTGTCTCTGCCTCTCTCTCTGTGTGTGTCTCATAAATAAATAAATAAAATCTTTAAACTAAAATAAATAAAGTTAGAACTCTAAATTTCAAGCCCAGTTAGTGTTCTTTCCACTCTCCCTCATAGATGGGTCTCATGCATAGCTTTTGAAAAACTACAACCCTTTCCTCTCTCAGCTGTTACTTTTGCTGGAGGCTGTTACTTTAAAATCTGAGTGAGAGTCCTGACCTTCATTCTTAATACTATTAGGGCAGTTGAGCCAAAATATCAAAGAAAGCATTTAATCTCCCACAAATCAGTGACTTTCCCAAACCAAAGGGATTTCTTTGGTTCCTTGTTCATAACCTAATACGGACAGGCCTAAGTGACCCTGGGATCTGAAGCCAGGAAGGCAGCACTGCCAGCCATAAAATAAGGATTACGGCCTTTGGTGAAATAGGATTAAGACACATGACAGAGAAATTTTAGCTTCACCTTCTTTTCTTTCCACTAAAAACTTCTGGGATTTGGAGACAACGAAATAGGCCTACAGAGCATGAGAACATCTTTGTTAAAACATTTACCACAAGCTACATTTTAGCCAATATGAAAAAACATTGACTCCCATTATTCCAATAATGCTATAACATAGGTTCTACTAAGGTGCATTTATAGGTTTAAAAAAGAAGACAAAAACAAAAGCAAACCTCAGGTCTATAGGGTCAAAGATCTGAGATCTTCCTAGTGAGGATAGTAGGATTTCAAAGTATGCTGTTTAATTTCAGAGCCTGTGTTCTGAATCACTAAGTTATGCCACCTTCATAGTATTGGTGGAGAAATATGGAAAATGAGGGTGGCAGCATATGACTCCTAATGGCACATGGGAAACAACTATGGAAAATATGATAGAATCATGTAAAAATACACATAATCAGTTACATAAATGCTAGAGTATAGGTCATGTTTCAATTCTATTCTGTTAAATTTAGACCATGCATTCTTATGGTTATGGTGGGGGCGAGTAGTGATATCACCTTCAAGATTGTGAAAATTGGTTCTTGGGGGACAAAAAAGCCTTGGTGTTCTTATATGTAAAGCTCAGATATATATATGATACATAAACAGATCTAGTTTATCTATAGTAGGATATCTCATGAGGAGATTGTTTAGGTAAACAAATGTCTGAAAAAGCTCTTTGGTGGAGACATTGAAAAAAGATTAAGAAATACTGATCTACATAAACAACTTAAAAAATTTAAAACTAGGAGTTCTTCAGTAGAATTCAATGGGGACTACATCTTTTTTATCTTAAAGATTGATTGGTGATTGATTGATTGATTTGAGAGAGAGAGCATAAGTATGGGCAGAGGAAGAAGCAGACTCCCTGCTCAGCAGGGAGCCCCACAAAGGGTTCTATCCCAGGACCCTGAGATCATGACCTGAGCAAAAGTCAGATGCTTAACAGACTGAGCCACCCACTTTCACCCACATGAAAGTGGTTAGTACACCACCTCTCTTCCACCATAGTCATTTCTGTTACATCACTCTAGAAAAAATGTCCACATATTCTTGTTCTGAAAAAGCATTTTGGTGACACTAAGCTTGACCGTATTTGTTGTAGCAAAACAGGACATGAAGGACTTGATGAAATCTTTCACTGTATGACTTTAAAATGAAACAATATTGTGTACTGTGTGCTCCACTATATTTCTTAGCCCCTTTCCAGTTTGGTGAGGCCGGAGGACTAGTGCTGACCAATGGCCTCAAAGCAGAAGTAACAATTCTCACTCCTAGGGTAAAGCATTCAAGAGTCAGTGACATGTGTTCCAGGTTGTGCAGCTATAAATTGCCAGAGCCTTCAAAAGCCTGGGTCCAGGTGGAAAGATGTGGAGGAGTGGCTCCTGTTCACCTACAAAAGAAAGATAATCTTATTAGGATTTATTGGACAGTTAGGTAGTCAGGGCCAGGGTCCCTAATGAGAAAATATGGAGTTAAGGCAGCTGAGATAAAACAGGACTAACATCCTGTTTTGCAGCTTACATAGGACCATACTAGCATTCTGTTTTGCAGCTTCTGTAAAATGTTCTAAGATAAGACAAGCACAAAACAGTTGTCATTATCAAGGGCAAGGAGCAGTTAAGACATAAGCCCCCAGATGTTAGCAAGAAAAGATCCCTAGCATATTGACATTAACCTAATAGGTAGACAGATATGTGACCAAAGCCCTGATTGCCACAACTCAGCACACCTTGATTGCTTAAGATAGTTCAGCAAAAAAGCTCATAAAAAACCCTTCAACTTAGAAACTCCAAGGGCAAACCTCTTGGATCCCCTCTGTCTCTGGGAGCTTTGTACTATTGCTCAATAAACTTTGCTGCCCACCACTCCTTCATCTGGTCTACATCTTCATGCTTTGAAACGGTGTGACCAAGAACTGCGGCACTAAAGGCAGAGAAATGCTGCAATAGTCTGAGTGAGAAATCAACTCTGCCTGTGTTAGGTCATAGAAATTCCAGGATTAATCTGTTATAGTGTCATACTCTAGCTTATCGTGAAAAATACAAAAGTGATTGCTAATTTTGAGATGTGGAGTTGATATTGGGGTTCCAAATTTATTAATCCCTGCAGCAATTTTATAGCCTTTGTAAAATGTACTCTTGTATAAAGCCAAGGCGTTGTGTACCAGATATAAATGTTTCATAAATGTCCTAATGGAAAACCCATAGGTCTTCTTTAGAAGCAACATATTCTCTTCCTTATTTCTTAAAGAATTCATTCCAGTGACTTCAATGGTGAATCTTAATAATAGAGTCAACTCTTACAGTGGGGTTCACAGGAGTAAAAAAAGAAAACATCATAAATCAAATATTATCAATGCTTTGGGAATTATTTTTTATTTTTATTAAAATATGCTTGCCTCCAGCATTCCTTTTAAGCCCGGCCAAGTTCCTTTTAAATCCTGGGCCTGTGGGCCAGTGCTTATTTGCATGCTAATTACCAGCTAAAGGCATTTTATGCTGATCTAAGCTCTTTAACCAATTAATGAACCAAGAAAAGATGATCTTTCCTTGGAGGAGAATTGCTTACTTTCATCATCATTACCACTGAATTGCATTCATTGTACCCATTGCCTCATACTTCAGGCTTGTTCCTGAATACATAAGTAGAAAATTGAGGAGCCATGGTTGGATGCCACTAAGTAGCTCATTGTGTATATCTATACTTAGGAAACATGCCAGATACTGTAAGTACGTAACTGACACTAAATGGGCAAAAGAAAAGTCCTAAGCAGTCTTCTTGCCATGCCAGGACTTTCTTAGAGTAGTTATATTCTGTCAAAGCTCTTAGATCTTTAGAGGAGTCCTTACATAGCCCCTTAATCACAGAATTGTTATTGGTGTATTTAGAGACACTGCAGACAAATAAAATGGAGAGTCTAGTGAGAATAAAAACTAAGAAGACAATGTCAAACACTCAATGTATGCCAAATGAAGGATGAAAATCGAGATTACTCATGATACTTAGGAATTGGACCTAACTATTTGGTTTCCATATTTTATAAGAGGGTTCCTCATAATTATGAGAGTTTTTTGAAATCTATAGCCATTCACAACAGCTGTTTCAATGACTTAGAATATGCATAAATATACATAAATTTCTTCAAGCACAGGCATTCCCTAATTTCATTGACTAACCAGTTTACCTATCCTGTTCTTTTCCCCGGGAAATTGACCTTTATAATTAGAGGTACAGTTCTAGTTATCAGCCTTATAGGTTTTAAAAAATGCAACAGCACAAATACACAACAGTAATATATTATTTGTCCAGATTATCTATTTCTTGATCTTGACTCTCTGAGGCTTCCTAGACCTACCAATGTAGACAATGAGCAATGACAATATTCTACGCTCAGCATTTCCTCTTCCCAACTATTCTATCTTACTACATCCCCTTGTTCCCTAATAGAGCAGGGTTTCAAAATTAGTAATATGTTGAGAAATACAGCTTTGCTTATTCATTTGTTTTCTTTTTTTTTAAATATTTATTTATTTATTCATGAGAGACACAGGGAGAGAAGGGCAGAGACAGAGGCAGAGGGAGAAGCAGGTTCCCTGCAGGGAGCCTGATGTGGGTCTCAATCCTGGATCCTGGGATCACACTCTGAGTCAAAGACAGACACTCAACTGCTGAGCCACCCAGGTGTCCCAATGTTCATTTGTTTTCTTAAAAACTAATTGATACATTATGCTCTGGAACACTGTCTACCTCTGAGAGAAGGTAACCAAATTTTTTCTATCAGATCAGTAATATAGACCAATATAATAGCTTAGATCATCTGAATAACTCAGTCTCTGGGTAGTTCAGTAGATATATCTTTCTTTCAGATTTGAGTCAACCCTCTAACAAAACTCCTCTCTTCTACCATCAGTGCTACATGGGAACTGAGTGAGGCTGCTCTATCTCTGTCCCTCAAGACAGTTATCAGCACAGAGCAGGCACTCAATAAATACTGTTGAATGAATAGATGAATAAATACACAAGGTTCTCCCTCAAAAGCCCCAACTAAGGCAGGAGCACTTGGATCAGTTCTCTTCTCTTTATTACAATCTAGTGAAGATCTGAAGCAGGGATAGTAGAACATACTCTGAATCCTTCCTTCTGTTGCCATATTTATCTGCCTTCTCTCCATTCTTAGAAACCAGAGAAGTATTCTTTAAACTTTCTCTTCCTGACCAGATCACCTTTATGTAAAACATTTTGCTATTCCACCTACCAAGTATAGCTCTTGGTCAGTTAAAGAACTGATCACGGAGTTTAGTGAATTCTCTCTTCCCCTATACCTTGTTTTCTAATCCAGTGTCCTACTGAACAGGCTAATATCAGACCATTTCATTTTCTACTTTAGGAGGCAGGCCTCTAGACTCAGTCTTAAGAGAAAGAAGGCTGATTCAAAAGAGGTGTGAAGCAAAGTAAATGCCTAGAGTTCAAAATCACAAAATATTCTCCCTGTTTCACTAGGAATTGTAGGAGCATTTAAAATCACCAATGAAGCAAAGGTCAGGACCACTTTGAATGGAAGTTCACAATTCACTGGTAACTGATCTGCAGGAAAAAAAAAAAGCAATTGGTGTACATTTGGTCAGAGACTGCATTTCTGAAAATTGGTCACTTCACCTCCCTCTTCAGTATATGCCAAAGACTAATGACAGTGATGGTTCAATGAAAAAGAGAGTGGTTTTCATGGGAATAATGAAACTGGAATACTTGCTAGAGTCCACTAGTTATGACCTCCTCTTTGCTTGCTTTGTATGCTGTCCCTGCTATTCCAAGCACTCTTTTAGTTGTTAGTATTAAATATCCCCATGTTTTCATGGGGTTTGCATAAAGGCATACTCAAAGCTTGCTGAAGGAGAATGGGAGATAACAAATGGCATGCCAGATATTTTGCTTTTAGCCTGCTTGCCTATGCTGCAAAATACTGAGTTGATTAAATAATCTATGCTCTAATATTAGCTATGATAAAGAGAGCTATTCAAATTAGTGCTATGGATCCCACCATTGGCTTCACAGAATCTCCTACAGAATTGCTAGAAAATACTGATTCTTGGACTCTACCCTCAGATATTCTGATTTAATTTTTCTGCGTTGGGGCCTGGGCACTGATTTTTTTTCTTCCCTGAAACTCCTCAGGTGCTTGCAATAGGAAGTTCTGGAGGCAGGATTTGGAACCACTGGATTCAGGGCCATTCTGTTATTAATTGCCTGATCCTAGACAAGCTGCCTAACTGTGTGTACCTCATGTTCCTCATTTTAAAATGTAATGTAATAATGCTAACTTACAGACTTATTTTGAAGAATATTGTTTGATAGTGCACGAAAAAAATGTTTGGAAACGCCAAAGTTCTATACAAATGTTAACTATGCACCTGAAACTTAAATAATTACTCAGATTATATTAAATGATTTGGATTAGAAACATTTAAAAACATGATAAGAGTAATAAAAATAATAATAAACCACTCTGTCAACTCCAGGAGAAGGTCTTTGCAAGTCTTAAATAGAATATGGTTTCTGTGACCTCTGTGAAGCAACTGCAGTGATGCAGTTTTTTCTTTTGTAGTCTATAAGTTTCTCTCTGGAGACCATACTTAATAAAACTGAATTTGATTTTAAATTTATTTTCACCTAGATAATTCTTATTTCTCTGACTTCCCCATCATATGTATTTCCCCAATTCAGAATGGAGTTCTACAGTACTATGGATCCTCTGAGAGGAGCTTGCAGATGGAATGCAAAATACATATTTATTATACCCATTGCTTGTTTATGAAGCTAAAGGGCAGCGGGGAGCCATTTGAATGTGCTGTTGTTTGCAGTGATAGAGTGGAAGAACATGAAGAGGAGAGAAATTACCTTAAAGCAGGGGAGGGCCAAAGGATAGGATGCATTTGCTGCATAGCTTTCCAATAAAAATATCCTAAGTAGAATGCTGGAGCTATTCCTGGATAGTAGGAGACAACATGACTGGCAGAAAAGGAAAAAGAAGTAGCCAAACAAAGAAAGAGTATATTTGAAGGTCACCAAGAATAGGTGATTTGATTCCTTAGTGAGGGCTTGGTAAACAGGCCAATGATGTATGGTCTTTTAAATACCAACCCAGGAAACACTTGCATCCTATGAAATGATTTCTGGCTACTCTATCTGATTTCGCTTTACCTTCAAATGAAGGAGCTCTAAATTGGCACAAATGCTCACCTAAGGACATTGAAATAAAATTGAACCCAGTTATATCCCACATATATCACCACAGACAGAGCCCAAGAGGTTCTCTAGGCAGATATCTGCCAGAGAACCAAAATGGAAGACTTCCAGTGGTTGTGCCAAAGATGCTGTGCTTAACTCTCCATGCAGTTGAAAGACATTCTCAACATATTCATCACGTCCAATGATGTTTTGGCCTGGGGAGTTGTGTTCCACTTAATCTCTGACTCAAATCAACAATCAAGGACAAAACAGCATTGTTGGTGACCTCATGTTAAAAACATCTATCATTACTACAATAATCTTACACAATTGAAACTAGAGGAGATGAACTCTCCTCCTCCAGTCTTTTTATTTTATTTTTTTTGATGGAATGTTAGGCTATTTTAGGGGCAGTAAAATAAATATATTTATGTATGAACAATCATACAAGAAAATGGGTATGTAATCTTTAAACTATGTATGCAATAAATAGCTTCCTTAAATGAATCATCCCAGGAAATAGAGTGTTATTTCTATCCCAGCCTTTGCTGATCTACACTTGCTTTAAGCTACATATCTCAACATTGCTGACATCTAGAAATGCAGTGCATAAGCTGTAGCTCCTACATCTGCCTCATCTCACGTTCCCCCTGTGCCTCAATTCTAAGGCATGCCATACATTTCACTCCAAATGTTTCCCAGGTTCTTTTGATTATCTTATGGTCGGATGATGACCAAACTTGGTGTAAGAGAGGGCATTTCAGAAACCTCAATAAATAGGCTTTCAAAGGGAATACCAACATTAGAAAATGATGAAGAAAAGACATGACTTCCAGCCAAGCTCCAGAGAGTTGAAATCCTTTCTGAAAAGATGATGAAGAGCAGGTCCTTCTGTCTCTCTTAGGGTTGCTCTAGTGCCAGCCAGATGCTTGCAGAGCCAGGCTGTTAGCACGTGCCTTGCCAGGGAACGTTAGAGAGAAACATGAGAAACAGCACATTAAGACCTTGTTCCAAAATGAGGTTCTTTAGGGGGAAAAAATTAGCAAAATCCTTCTGATGTTCAAATACTGTGTATTTTATGCACAGCCTAAATTAATAAAATGATGGCAATAAAAACAGATTTCATTCTTTATTTATACCCCAAGTGTTCCAGAATTTTTTTCAAAGAAATTGGTCAGACAGACCTTGGATGCCAGCCTTCCACTTATTTATCAACATGAGAATGGAGACAGTGTAGATAATTAAATCCACTTACAGGGTCAGATGCAGGAAAGGCTAAAAATAAGTGATGTTTGTTCTCACAAGTTTTTCTGTACCTGAGAAGACTTGGGTTTTAGTTACATCTCTATTAATACCTAAACAAATGGCCCTGGCCAAGCTCTTTTACTTTATAGGCATTAAGATGGCTTACTAATATTTCTCCCCCACCTCTCTCCTCTATAATATTTGGTGACTTTTGTTCTGCCAAAAACATCTGGGATATATGCTTATTCCATCTTAGGTTGTTCATTTTCTAGGCCAGTAGTTCTCAAAGCATAGTCCGGCAGCATCAGCATTGCCTAAGAACTTGTAGAAACACAGATTCTTAGGCCTTACCCTAAGCTTGCTGAATCAGAAGCTCTGGGGAAGGGCCCCAGCACTCTTCACTTTATCAAATCCTGGAATATGGTTCTGGTAGAAGCTAAAGTTTAAGAACCACTGAACTAAGCTATGCCCTACAATCTCCATCATTGTTTTTATTCAGTAAAACTTTTTGAGTCAAGGTGTAAATATATGAAAATAAATTATTTACAAAATAATAGAAAGTCAAGAGTGAAACCTAGAGCCAGGAGAACCTGGAAGGAAACATTGGCTTTTGATGCTGCCTTGGTTAAAATTGCATAACTTGGCCTAAGCCATCACTTTCCCTCTGCTCATCTGTAAAAGGGTAACAAAAACACTGAGTAATTCAAGGGCCTGTTGTGAGAATTATGTGATACTATTTGTGTCTGAAAGATAATAAGCACTCAGTTAATGGGAGCTATTATTGTTGAGTTACTTAGGTATTTTGTTAGTGTTACTAATTATTTTACCTAAAACATTTTAAAAATAGCATTGTGAAAATTTGAGATTCACTGAGTGTGATGGCCAGAATAAGGACCCCTCAAAGATAGCCAGGCACTGATTCCCTGGAATCCGTGAATATGTTTCTTTACTTGGCAGAAAGGATATTGCAGATTTGACTTAGGGTACTGAGCTTCAGATGAGGAAATTATTCAGATATTTTGGGTGGACCAATTTAACATATGAGTCCTTAAAAGTGGAGAACCTTTCCCAGCTATGATCAGAGCAAGATGTAATGCTGGAAGGAAGGTCAAAGAGATGGTATACTGCTCTTTTAAGATGGAAGAAGGAGGTCAAGAACCAAGAGATGTGGTTAGTATCCAGCAACTAGAAAGGAAAAGAAAATAGGTCCTCACCTGCAAACTCCAGAAAAGAATGCAGACTTGCTCATACCTTGATTTCAACTCAATGAGACCTGTGTCAGACTTCTGATTTACAAAACTATAAGATAATTAATTTGCGTTAAGTCACAATGTTTCTGGTGATTTGTCAAGGGAGTAATAGAAAATGATTACATAGGTCACTAAAACTATTTGGACAGGTTTCCTTTAATTTATTCCTTATAAACAGCTGCCCAAAATGTCTCAGTGTATGACTAACCTTACCGGAGATCATTTCAAACTTCCTCTTGGCTAACAGCTTTAACTTACTCCCAAACCAAGATGTATCCAAGGCTAGTTTGACCTCCAGCTATTCATTCCTTCCCCATCTACCAAAAGAGATGAATTAATGACCGGAAAAACAAAGGACTTAGATAATCCATAAAATGGATAAGCAGTGACTGAATAATTAATTGCAATTTAACTATGGTTACAGCTTCTTATCTAAAACAAAGATATAGTATATTCCAGGATATTTAAATCTGTATAGCAATAAGCTCTTTCTCTTTTTTTTTAAATATTTTTTTTATTGGAGTTCAATTTGCCAACATATAGCGTAACACCCAGTGCTCATGCTCTTTCTCTAATTTCTTCTTGGAAGTCATTGGGAAAGAAACCCAAGGCACGTTGTAACACCCATGTAATTTGTGTAATGTAAAACACTACTTCTAATGATGATTAACATCATTGCAATGATCTTATTTATCATAAAATAGCTTTGCAAAACTTTTTTTTTAGCTTTTCAAGACTTCTGATGATTATGGAACTAAGAAAAATCAATGGTAAATTTACATAGAGAATCTGATTTTAAAAAGAACTGTTTTTTAAAAGAAAAAATGAGAAATAATGCACTGGGATACATATATAGGATTCGGCGATATTCTTGTGATATTGTTAAGTCAGAAAGGAAAGAAACATATTTTGGAAATATCTTTACCTTATAGATTTCTGAGTATAATTCTCTATAAAACAAAACAAACAAACACCTATAACAGGGGTTAATATACACAAAAGTTCAAACAAATAATTGGTATATACTCTAATATTAGGGTTTTATGTATTGAGTATAGGCTTTGCTGAGCAATTCAGGATATGTGAAATTTAAACTTTTCTTCAAATTTGATCACATTTTCTTTCAGTGACAAGCTCTAATGACTTAGTGACTTAGGCAAACGAATAAAAAATTATAACCAAAGTGGATTCTATTTATCTGTTCTATTAATTCATATATTAGTAATCATTTTTCCTATCAGTGGTAACTAAATTTTTTGTTGGGTTGTTGTTTATACTTTTTGGATACTTATTTTGCATGTCTTACTTTTGTTATATATGTTTTATAGTCTATATACTATATGGTCTTTAAACCATTTACCACAACCAGGTGATTACACAGCTGATAATGCTTCTCATCTTTGGATTGTATTCAACTGTCCTTAGTGAACACATTTGGAATGTGTATGTTTCAAGGATATAATGAATACCATCATGCAGTGGCAAATAAATTCATTGATAAATACTGGCATTGCCCTTTGTTTCCAGGAAGTCACTCTGATTTCTATATTGAATTCCTTGAGCTACAGTATCCAAATTCCCCATCTATTACTCTGGGTTTTGAGTCTACACAGAACTGGGAAATCAAAAAGTAAAGATCTAAACATTTAAACCAAAGCACTCATTATTTTAAAACAGTTAAAAAAATTTTTTTAGAATAAAGATTTTTTAAAAAAATTTACTTACATCAATCAGATAAATTGTTTTATTCTATCTTTTGTGTGTAATTCCAATTTTTGCAACCAGGATATCATTGTGGAAAAAAATAGGAGATTTATGGGTAGTATATAGTTGATTTAAGAATATTATTTTGAGGGATCCCTGGGTGGCGCAGCGGTTTGGCGCCTGCCTTTGGCCCAGGGCGCGATCCTGGAGACCCGGGATCGAATCCCACATCGGGCTCCCGGTGCATGGAGCCTGCTTCTCCCTCTGCCTGTGTCTCTGCCTCTCTCTCTCTCACTGTGTGCCTATCATAAAAAAAAAAAAAAAAAAAAGAATATTATTTTGAGAGAATGTCTTAAATGTGACATACCTAGTAACAAATTAGACACTGTATGTATTTAATTTTGAAAGCACCCTGAAATTTTCAACAAACTTATATCCTCTTAATTTTCTGGATAATTATTTAATATACTAGTGTGTGATTATTGATTTCTAAAATGAAGCAGTTAAACATATACAGTCATATGCTCCCAGGGAGTTTATAATGTATAGGATGGAGTTTTCTAACTTTAAATAGAAATAGAAAAAATAAAAACAATTAACTTGAAGCAGAAGTCCCAAAGGAGACCCCACACACTATTTTCAGGTTTACTTATTCAGATCTGCTATTACTCTAAAATAGCTCAAAGAGTCATAAGAAATAGTTTCCTTTAAGTATGTACATGCTGGAGTAGCCTGTTACCCTTCACTAGCCAGCCATGTTAAAACCTCACACCTTGCTGAAAAGATTTGGGTTTGAATACATGTGACTTATTGCCAGTTAGTGGCTAATGTTGATAAGTCACCAATCCAAAGAAGTTTTAAGAAAAAGACTCTTTCTGTATATACATGATTGCTTTCTCCTTTGCTAATCCTTACCTTACCCAATTTATAGGACTTCTACTTTATAGACTACCTTAACAATTTAATGAGGTGACTCTGGTTTCATGTTGCCTGGTGAATTGTGCCTGAATAAAAATATCTTAAGTTCATTAATCAAAGGTGTCAAATTGTGTTATATTCTATTGCTGTTCATTGCCAAGTTTGTATATGCAGAGTCATGATGAAAGGTCAAATACTTCTCATTAACAAGAATATAATGAATGAAATAGAATAAACCATGAAGAAGTGCGAATCTTCTGGATTTCTTATAGAAGTAAAAGCTCTTTTGATATTAATGCACAGTCCAATTGCACTAGGTAGCTTACTGAAGTGTAAAATTGCTGACCTCTAGTTCATTAATATATTTAATGAGTACATATTGACTATCTAGCATGGTACTTATGCATTCTGTTAGGTAAGAGGATGAAACAGTAAACAAAACAGGCAAATTCCCTAGATCAAGATATATATATTAGACTTCACTGAAAAAGTGAAAGTAAGCAAAGTAAGCAAAGAGTTGATGGAGCTGAGAAAGAAACCATGTAGACATTTAGAAAGAGCATTCTAGGCATAGGGAACAGCCTGTGTAGAGAACTCACAAATGGATTTTGCCAGTTTGTTCAAAGAACATCAGTGAGGCCAGGGTGTTTGGGATAGAGTGTGAATTGGGAAGAACAGTAGGAACTGAAATCTGAGAGATAATCACGGCCAAGTTGTGTATGGTTCAGGGGCATTGTTGTGTTTACTCTAAGAAAGAAAAATTAATGAATTGCAAAGTTTGCTTAGAGAAATTATATAATCTGTCATAACTCCTCTGGTTTCTCTGTTCAGAATAGACTATGGAGAATCACAGGCCAAAGGAAGGGAGAATTCCAGGGCTATTAAGTAATCTAGAGAGTTAAAGATGGTGGCTCAGAAGAAGGTAGTAGCCATGGAGGCGGGAGGTAGTAGTTGTGTTCTGAGTCTGTCAATGCAGCAAGTCCAAAGATGACTAAAATAAGGGGAAAATGAAGGGGTCCCTATCTCACACTAGCCCTAGCCATCACATCAAGGCAGCCTCAGTGTGGCACAAATTGGGGCACCCCTAGTCATCACTCATTATGGGTCCAGCCATGTCACCAAGGTGAGAGGGGCAAAGCTCCCCAGGACACTTCAAGCCCGTACTGCTTTGATATACACTGCCAGGATGCCGTCTGCACAGAACACCCTGGGAACTTCTGCCCCATGCCTGCCTTGGTTTTTGCCAAATCACCATGTTGCTTCCTGTGAGGAGTACCCCAGGACATGTTGGCTTATACTCACTTTGGATTTAGTTGTCCTCTCAAGACAACCTATGTGTGGAGAGACTGATTACTCCCTTGCTTGTACCACTTCAACTTTAACAGTCTGGCCAGGTTGCCCTCTGTGCAGAGACACCCAGGACTGTCTGGGTCTGCATCCACTTCAGCTCCAGCCATCCCACCACATTGTCCCCAGCACAGAGTACCCTGAGACCCCCAGCCTATGACAGCCACAGCTCTGACCAGCCAAAGTAACCAGGCAATACAGTCTACACAGATGATGACCATACACAAGATCATCCCTTCAAGTTTAGGAGACGTAACTATTCTACCTAACTCATAATATAAATACAGAAAGTCAAGCAAAATAAGGAGCCCGAGAAATATGTTCTAAAGGAAAGAATAAGACAAAACCCTAGAAAAAGAACTAAATGAAACAAAAATAAGCAATCTACATGATAAAGAGTTCAAAGTAATAGCCATAAAAATGCTCACCAGACTGGAGAGAAGAGTGATGAATTCAGTAAGAACTTCAACTAAGAGAATGTATTTCAAAAATCAGAGTTGAAGAATTCAGTGACTAAAGTAAGAAATATACTAGAGGAAATCAGCAGTAGATTAAAGGCTGCAGAAGAACAGATCAGCCATCTGGGAGCCAGGGCAATGGAAAGCCTCTATGATGAATAGCAAAAAGAAAAAATAATAGAAAAAAATTAGGATAAGAGATTTCTTAGACAACATCAAGTGAGCCAAACATTAGCATCGTAGGGGTCCAAGAAGTGAAAGAACAAAAGGAGCAGAAAATTTATTTGAGGGTGTCTGGGTGGCTCAGTGGTTGAGCATCTGCCTTTGGCTCAGGTCATGATCCAGGGGTCTTGGGATTGAGTCCCACATCATGCTCCCTGAAGGGAGTCTGCTTCTCCCTCTGCCTATGTCTCTGCCTCTCTCATGAATAAGTAAATAAAAATTCTTTTTAAAAAAAGAAAATTTACTTGAAGAAATAATAGTGGAAAACTTCCCTAACCTAGGGAAGGAAGCAGACATTCAAGTTTAAGAAGCAGAGAATTCTAAGTAAGATGGACCCAAGGAGTTCCACACCAAAACACATAATAATTAAAATGTCAAAGATTAAAGATACAGAGAGAATTTGCAGCAAGAGAGAAGCAACTGGTTATGTAAAAGGCAAATCCTATCAGCTAATTATTCAGCAAAAACTTTGCAGGCCAGAGGGGAGTGGCAGGATATATTAAAACTTCTTCTTCTTTTTTTTTTTTTATGTTAAAACTTCTGAAGGAAAAAACTTACAACCAAGAATACTCCACCTGATAAGATTATTAAGAACGGAAGGAGAGCTAAAGAGTTTCCCAGACTAATGTTAAAGGAATTTGTCACCACTAAACTTGGTTTACAAGGAATTTTAAAGTGATATTTTTAAATAGAAAAGAAAAATCCATAATTAGAGGAAAACTATAAAAGTATATAAAACATTACTAAAAGCAAACAGATAATAAAGATAAAAGTGCAATCACTTATATAGCTAATGTGAAGGTTAAAAGCCAAAGGTAGTAAATTGATTATATCTAAAAAAAATAGCTAAGGGGGTTCACAAAAAGAAAAATATGTAAATATATGACAATGTATACATAAAATCTTGAGGCGTAAGTAAAAATGAAGTCATTGTAGCATTCTTTCAAACTTAGGTGACCATCAACTTAATTTAGACCGCTATATATTTAGAATGGCTTTTGTGAACCTCATGGTTCTACATGGTAATCACAAAACAAAAAACTATAACAGATACACACACACACACACACACACACACAAATAAATAAAGAGAAGGAAGCCAAGCATAAACAAGAAAAGACAGCCAGAGAAGCACCCAGGGTTACTAGATACTAGTAGAAGGTAAGAATTAATGAACCAGAGTTGAAATAAGTGAGATAGATAGTCAAAAGAAAAAAAGAAAAGCTATTGAGACTACATCAAAATAAAAAAAAAATTGCACAGCACAGGAAACCATCAACAAAATGAAAAAGCAAACTGCTGAATGGGAAAAGATATTTGAAAATGATATATCTGACAGGTTTAATATTCAAAATATACAAAAACCTTACTCAACACCAATAATGTCTGATTAAAAAATTGAAGATAGCCTGAATATACATTTTTCCAAAGACTTACAGATGGCCACAGACACATGGAAAGATGCTTAACATCACTAACCATCAGGGAAATGCAAATCAAAACCCCAATGACATATCACCTTACACCTGTCAGAATGACTAGTATCAAAAAGACAAGAAATAACAAGTGTTGACAAGGATAAGGAGAAAAAAATAACCCCTGTACACTTTTGGTAGAAATGTAAATTGGTGTTGCCAGTGTGGAACACAGTATTGACGTTTCTCAGAGTTACAAAATGAAATACCCTATGATCCAATAATTCCACCACTGGGTATGTGGTGGAAAAAAAACAATAAAACCAGAAACACCCATTTGAAAAGGTACATCACCCTTACATTTATTGCAGCATTAATTCACAATAATGGAGATATGAAAGCAATCCAAGTGCTCATCAAAAGAGAATGGATAAATAATTGGTGTGTATGTAAATATATATATAATTATAATATATATATATAAATTAATGGAGTATTGCTCAGCCATAAAAAAAGAATGAGATCTTGCCCTTTGCAGCAACATGGATGGACCTAGAGGGTATTATACTAACTAAAATAAATCAGACAGAGAAAGACAAAAACTATATGATTTCACTTATTTAGGGAATCTATAAAACAAAATGAATGAATAAGCTACAAAGAGTAGAAACAGACTCATCAATTCAGCGAAGGCAGTGGTTACCAGAGAGGAAGGTATTGGAATGATGGGCAAGATGGGTTAAGGGGAGTGGGAGGTACAGTCTTCCAGTTATGTAATGAATAAGTCATGGAAATGAAAAGTACAACCTAGTGAATATAGTCAATGATATTTTAATAGTGTTGTATGGTGACAGATGGTAGCTACAATGTGGTTAAGTATAACATAACATATAAACTTGTCAAATCATCATATTGTACACCTGAAAGTAATATAACATTACACGTCAACTATATTTCAATTTAAAAAAAGTAAGTGCAAAAGATGTTCAGGAGCACATCTTTTTCTTTTGATTAATGTGATCTATTATTATATCACTACTACAGAACTATTGCAAAATGTTGCAGTTTGTTCTTGATTTTCCACACAATTACAGTCAATTTTTAGTTCACAAAAAGGAATAAAGACCTGATGAAGAAATAAACCAACCTTGAATATGCAATTGTATATTTCGATTAAAAAGTCCATTTTAATCCATAGATTAATCTAGCAGCATAAAAACATGAAGATTTTAGGCATGCCAAGGAAACAGGGTGGCCAAAATCAGTGCATGAAATCTTTTTAAATAAAGAAAACATTGCTTTTTATTCTCTAAGCTGCACTGTCCAATATGGGAGCCACTAGACAGTGGCTAGTGAGCAGTTGAAGTGTGGCTAGTCTGAACTGAAAGCATTGCAAGTGTAAAATACATACCAGATTTCAAAGACTTAGTGTAGGAAAAGCACGTAAAATACCTAATATTTTTATGTTGAAACAATAAATCTTTGAATATATTAGGCTAAATAAAATTATGTTAACATTAATTTAATCTATTTTAATTTTTTTCTAGTATGGAAATTTAAAATTACATACATTGGTTATATTTATGACTCACATATTTCTACTGCACATTTCTTCTCTCAGGTATAAAATAAGAAGGAATAAGATTTTAAATATTTTCTTATCTCCTATATCCCTTATAAAATTTTGCTTGACCTTAAAGTGATGAAAAAGAACCTGTTTCTGGCAAGGGAGAGGAAAGTTGATAGAATGCAATGGGAAAATACATGATGTATTTTTAAGGATGTATCTCCCTCACTTCCCTCTCCCAGATCCCTTTTTTAAAGACTTTATTTATTTGAGAGAGAGCGTGAGCATAAGCAGGGGAATGGGGAGAAGGAGAAGCAGACTCCCCAAGCAGGGAGCCTGAGGTAGCACTCAAACCCACGACCCTGGGATCATGATGAGCCAAAGGCAACCACTGAACTGACTGAGCCACTCAGATGCTCTTCCTTTTTTTTTTTTTTTTTAAGATTTATTTATTTATTCATTAGAGACACAGGAAGAAAGAGGCAGAGACACAGGCAGAGGGAGAAGCAGGCTCCCCACAGGGAACCCATTAAGTGACTCCATCCCAGGACCCCGGGATCATGACTTGAGCCAAAGGCAGATGCTCAGCCACTGAGCCACCCAGGCAGGTGCCTTTCACTCATCTTTTTTAAAGCAGATAATTCCTAATGATAAAGAAACAAATTTCCACATGTCAGAGATAATATGTTCATATGAACAGTTAAATTCTAGCTAAAGCCTCCTGCCTCAGACTTACAAAAAGTGTAATTTCATTTTATTTTTAATTTATTGATCACTGACATTAAAAAAAAAGAACCAAAAATATTGTATACGCCTAGTTTCTGTACCTGGTCAGGGACCACACTGTCAGTTAAATTGTTTAGTGCCATGTAGAATTCAAAAGAGAATTCTCAATTGTCCAAAACACTAATTTTCAAATTCTAAATAAATCTTAAATCAGTGTATATAACATTGCATATCTTAGTTTAATTATTCTAAGTTTTTTTATTTCTGGTATAATATTTACTACCTGAATTAAATATTCTTTATGTAGTTCTTGTGGATAAGCATAGCAACCCCCCTTAATCCAAGACTAAAGATGCAACAAAAATATTTATTATAAGGGATGCCTGGGTGGCGCAGTGGTTGAGCATCTGCCTTCGGCTCAGGACATGATCCTGGAGATCTGGAATCGAGTCCCATATCAAGCTCCTGCAGGGAGGCTGCTTCTCCCTCTGCCTGTGTCTCTGCCTCTCTCTGGAAGGCTTTGGTCCAAGGCCATTTTTGCCGCCTATAAATGGGGTCTCCGGAACCAGAGGGAGCACACAGCTCTACTTAAGATCGAAGGTGTTTATGCTTGAGATGAAACAGTTCTATCTCGGCAAGCGATGTGCTTATGTCTACAAAGCAAAGAACAACACAGTAACTCCTGGTGGCAAACCAAGCAAAACCAGAGTAATCTGGGGAAAAGTAACTCGTGCTCATGGAAACAGCCGCATGGTTCGTGCCAAATTCCGAAGCAACCTTCCTGTGAAAGCTATTGGCCACAGAATCCACGTGATACTGTACCCCTCAAGGATTTAAACTTACAAAAAAAAAAAAAAAAAAAAAAAAAAAAAAAAAGCAGGGGAATGGATGTCTCTAATGAATAAATAAATAAAACCTTTAAAAATATTTATTATACCCTCCAATGTTCTATAGATAGTTTTCTGTTTGACACATTATGAACATGACTCATTTTGGCTATTTTTTTTTTTTACAAGGTGTGAGACTTAACAGAGATTTACTTATTTATTTATACTTGGCCTATGGGTATTCATGTTTTAGCAAAGATTTCATTCTTTCACTGCACTGCTTTTGCAACTTTGTCAAATATCAGTTGGGCATATTCATGAGCCTATTTTGTAATTCTCTCTTTTGTTCCACACAGTTTTGATTGCTGTAAGTATATGATCTTGAAATCAGGAAAGGGAACTCCCCCATTTTATTTGTTTTTTTTTTTTTGGGATCCCTGGGTGGCGCAGCGGTTTGGCGCCTGCCTTTGTCGCAGGGTGCGATCCTGGAGACCTGGGATCGAATCCCACATCGGCTCCCGGTGCATGGAGCCTGCTTCTCTCTCTGCCTGTGTCTCTGCCTCTCTCTCTCTCTGTGTGACTATCATAAATAAATTTTTAAAAAATTATTTATTTTTTTCAGAATTCTTTTAGCTGTTCTAGTTCCTTTGCCTTTCTATACTAATCTTTTCTTGCAAAGATTTTGATAGGAATTATTGTAAACTTGCATATCAATTTATAGGAATTCACCTTTGTCTATGCGGAGTTTTCCAACCTATGAATTCAGTATGTCTCTCCATTTATTGCGATTTTCTTTGATTTCTTTCACCAGATTATTGCAGTTTCTGAATGCATGTTTTGTTATATGTACCCCTATTTCATTCTCTCTTGAATGATTGTAAGTGATATTTAAAATTTTTGGTGTCTATCTATTTTTGTATCCTGTAACATGGCTGAATTCACTTAGTTCTGTTTTTTTGTTGATTCTCAAGTATGTTCTACACATAACATCATGTCACAGCAAATAGGGAAAGTTTTATTTATTCCTTTCTAAGCTGTTTTCCCTCCCTCCCTCCCTCCCTCCCTCCCTCCCTCCCTCCCTCCCTCCCTTCCTTCCTTCCTTCCTTCCTTCCTTCCTTCCTTCCTTCCTTCCTTCCTTCCTTCCTTCTCTTTCTCTTTTTGCCTTAATGAACTGGTTAAAATTTCTACCACTAAGAGTGGTGACATGGATGTATTTATCTTGCTCCTGAATTTAGGAAGAAAGCATTCAGTCTTTAACTATTAAGAATAATGTTAGCTATAAGGTTTTTATATATGCTATTTTTCAAATTGAGGACACTTCTCTCTACTCCTATGTTTCTAGGAGTTTTTATCATAAAGACTGTTGAATTTTGTCAATTTTTTTACTGCATATATTGATATGATCATGTGGTTTTTCTTTAGTCTGTTAATATGGAGGATTAGATTTAGTTTTGAATATTGAACCAATACTGAATCACTGGAATAAGCCCCACTTGGTTATGGTGTATAATTATTTTAATGTATTTCTGAATTCTACATCCTAAAATTTTTGTTTTTGAGGTCTTAAAGTTTTCCATTTTTTTTATTGTCCTTGGTTTTCGTATCATGATAATATTAATTTAATATTGCATAAAGAAATGGTCCCTTTATTTCTATCTTCTAAGAGTTTGTTTAGAACTCATGTTAATTCTTCACTAGTTTCTCCAGTGAAAACATCTGGGTCTGGAGATTTTTCTCTTGGAGTTTTTAAATTATGAACTCAACTTCCTTAATAGTTACAGCCCTATTCAGATTATTTATTTCATATTGGGTATGTTTGCTAATGCTACTTTTCAAGGAATTGGTCCATGTTGTTTACATTGTTAACTCCACTGGCATAGAATTGTCTGTAGTATTTTCTCCTCTTCTTCCTCCTCATTATTAGTATTACTTGAGGTCAAAGGGTCTTTAGTGATATCTTGTTTTATTTTTAGTATTGATAATTTAGGTCTTCCTTTTTTCTTTGTTATTCTTGCTGGAAGTTTGCAAGTTTCATCAACTTTATTGTTTTGCTGTTTTCAAATTGGTTTACTTCTACTTTATCTTTATTTCCTTCTTTCTGCTTGTTTTGAGTTTATTTTGCTTTTTTTTTTCTAGGTTTTAAAAAATATTTTATTTATTTATTTGAGAAAGAGAGAGAGGGCAGGGAGGGACAGAGGGAGAGGGAGAGAATCTCCAGATGACTCTGCACTGAGTGAAGACCTTGATGTGGAGCTGGATCCCATGATCACAACCCCAGACAAAGCTAAGAGTCAGACACCCAACTAACTGAGCCACCCAGGGGCCCCTTTCAAGGTTTTTGAGGTGAGAGCCTAGATTATATATTTGAGGCTTTTCTTTTTTTATAATGTCTGTATTTAGTACTATAAATTTTCCTTTTAGCACTGCTTTGTTGCATCCCACATATTTTCATATATTTTGTTTTCATTTTTATTCAGTTCAATATAACCTAATTTTTTTCTTAGTACTTGCTCTTAGTCCATGTGTCATTTAGAAGTATGTTTCCTAGTTTCCCTTTGTTGGGTAATTCGGTTATATTTCCATTATCAATTTGTTTAGACCTTAATTCTATTTTGCTCTAAAAACATATTCTAATTTCAATTTAAAAATTTTAAGAATTATTTTATGGATAAGGATATGGTCTATCTTGGTATACATTCTATGGGAACTTTAGAAGAATGCATATTCTGCTTTTTTGGGGTGGAGTTTTCTGTAAATGTCTATTCGATTCTATTGATTGATGATATTGTTGAATTATATATAGTTTTTTTTTTTTTCTAGTTGTTCCATCAATTGTTTAGATAGGGCATTGAAGTCCCTAACTATAATTGTGGATCTGTCTGTTTCTACTACTTTTAATTCTCTCAGTTCTTATTTCACATACTTTATAGCTCTCTTGCATATGTATAATCTTGATAGATTAATCCTTTTGTCAAATATAATTCAGATAATTCATATATAATTTGTCTCTACTTATATTCTTTGATCTGAAATCCACTTTAATGTTAATATAGTTACTCCTGCTTTCTTCTTATTAATTTTTTCATTACATATCTTTTTAATCTTTTTTACATTTAACCTGCCTACATCATATGTGAGTTTCTGGCATCACAATTTTTAACCCACTCTGCCACTCTCTGTCTTTTAATTGATATGTTTAGACCTTTTATATTTAATATAAGTATCGATATGTTAGGTCTTCAGTCTGCAATTTTTTTTGTTTTCCCTTTATTTTTTTCCATTTTCTTCTTTTCTGTAGATTATTTGTAATCATTTTTAGAATTCCATTTTGAATTATCTATATATTTTTATAGTATCTTTTTGTAATTTTTTCAGTGGTTGCTCTCAGCATAACATTATATATATGTAGCTTATTATAGTCAATGGGTATTGCCATTCTACCAGTCTATGTGAAGTATAGAGAACTTACCTCCCTTTAGTCCTTTTATCCTTCCTTTTTATAATATAATCACCTTAAATATTTCTTCTATATATATTTAGAATCACTATACACAGGGATACTATTATTTTTTAGTTTAAAGGAAAACATCACTAGAAAATAGGAGAAAGAAAATCTATCGTATTTACCAACATTTTTGCTTAGAGTATATTTTATTCCTTTTTTAGGTTCCAAGTAAGGTCCTCTTTTTTTTTTCCCCGCTCTCTGTTCAGAGAAAATCTTCTAGCTATTCTTTTAGGGTAGACCTGCCAACAATAAATTCTCTTAGCTTTCCTTCCTCTGAAAAGTTTTGATTTCTTTTTCATTATTAAAGGGTAATTTCTCTGTATATGAGATTTTGTATTAATAGTTTTTGTTTCTTCAGCACTTGAAAAATGTTGTGCTATTTTCTTCTGTCCTTCATGGTTTCTGACAAAAATTTACCCTTATTAAAATGATTTTTTGCCTCTAGGTAAGGTGTTCATATTTTGCTGCTTTCAAGATTTTTCCTTTGTCTTTAACTTTCATAAGTTTGACTATGATGTATCTTTGTATGGGAATTCTTTGGGTTGATCTTGTTTGGAGTTTCCTAAGATTCCTGAATCTGTCGTTTTGTTATTTTGCAAAATTTAGGAAGTCATCACTTCTGCAAGGACTTTTTTCTCTTTTTCTTCTACTCATTAAACTCCAATGACATGAATGTTACATTTCATTTTAATTGTACAATGCCTGATTGTTCATTTTTGGTTTTAGGACTTTTTGTTGTTGTTGTTCTGGTTGGCTTTTTTTTTCCTGTTGTTTTAATTGTTCTTTATCTCTGTCCTTCCAATCTGCTATTTAGCTCATCATATTTTTATTTTGGTTATTGTATTTTTCAATTTGGTTCTTTATATTTTCTATTTCTTTGTTGAAACTTTCTATTTTTTTATTTGTTGCTAGTGTTTGAAATTTCTCATTGAAAAATTTTTATGATGACTACATTAAAATTTTGGCAGCTAATTCTAACATTTCTGTCATCTTTAAGTTGGTATCTTTTAATTGTTATTGTCATTAATTGTCATTAACTGTCAACTCAAGTAGGTGAGAGGTTTTGTCATTACTGAGTGGGGGTTCACGTCTCCTATTATGTCTCCACCAACACCTCTCTGGTTGGGATGAGGAGTGTCTTGTTATTCTTTCCTATGAGGCTCTCACTGATATGGGAAACTAACCTCGGATTAGCTGGGATTATAAATTGTGCTTTATTACTGCCAGATGTCTGTGGAAATCCAGGTTTTTTACATGGTCTTTATTGATCCCACAAGGGGAAGTTATCACCTGGTGATAGTGAAATTCCTGGCTCTCTATTCTGGCCTCTCTGAAATCATGCTGGCAAGGGTGGAAGTCTAGACTGCCCACTCAGTCTTATCTTGAGTGGCTGGAGGTGAGAGTAGCAATTTTTTCTGTAATATATGGCTTAGGTAGAGAGGTATTGTCTAAAGTTTTCTGTCTTTCCAGATTATCCCTTTTCTGGTTCTTTGGATAGTGAAGGCCAATGTTTGTTGAAGAGATTCTATCCATTGGCATTTCTGAGTTGTCAGCTTCTTTAGTTCCAAGTCTGGAATATATTAAGCAAAAAGAAAACTTAGAGAACTCAATACCTTATCATTTTTGTGCCTCAAGGTCCCTAACCAATCCAACTTCTCTCTGTCTTGTTTTCCATATACATAATATCCAAGATTTTTCTTTAGATGTATCTAGTGGGATGAATGGGGGAAAGTGTATTTATTGCATCTTCTCAGATTTTGTTACTCTTCCCCACCCAACATAGGAAAGAAGGCAGAGGTACTTCAAAGGTTATATGCCTTTCCCTAGGCTCTGCTGATGGAGAAATATGGATGCTTCCATATACAGACTCAGGGCAGATGTGGATTTCGAAGCATCTCCAGCTTCGTCCTAACTTCCCTCTAACTTACCCACTTTGCCATTTTAAAACTACATACCACCTTCCAAAATGAGCTGCTCAAGATACTTGATTAGGGAGGCACAGAGAAATACAAGTATATAAGGCATGTTTCCTGACAGCATCCATCAATTGGAGGAAGTTATTTCACTTTTTCCTACTGTAGGACTTCTTATTATCATGAGGAACCACATATTACCATGAATCACTTGAAATACAGGGTCAGTCAGCCCATCCACCTGTACTGTGGGAGGCTTGATTTTATTAGCACTAACCAGGCTTGATAGATGGATGTCAAGCATGTCTTGAATTCCTTTTACAAAAGAAGCTGTGTAACATTACTTAGCAGGTTACTCATTTATTCTGGCTGAGTTATCACTGGATTTGATTTTCAGTGAAGTCAGCTAATAGAGACAGCAGCAAAAAGGTAAAAACAAAAAACAACAACAAAAAAACCTTCCAAAAGAACAACAAAAAACAACCCTAAAAACAAAAAGACACCCCCCAAAAAACATAAAAATTAAACAAAACACACAAGGAAGCAGCATAGAGTCTGTCATTCAAAGGGGACTTGAGGAAAAAAATAGTCTCTGGCCCTTAAATTGGAAGAAATTGCCAGTAGGCATATGAGAAGGTGGGAAATGAATGAATAGAATATACTATGTCACACTCTCATTCCACCCCTCAGTATCCACATTCCTTAGCATTCTCTAATTTGGAATCATAGTGTTT
The DNA here is from genome assembly GCF_003254725.2 of Canis lupus dingo. Classification (NCBI taxonomy): domain Eukaryota; kingdom Metazoa; phylum Chordata; class Mammalia; order Carnivora; family Canidae; genus Canis; species Canis lupus. Next base: position 22,370,338 of record NC_064265.1, read on the forward strand.
ACCTTTTTTACTTCTAAGGGTTTTTGTGAGGCCAAAATGAGGTACAATATTTACCCCTTCAATAATAAGTGAGTACAAATCTCTCAGCTTGGCAAATTTGCATTAGTCGATGCCTCCTCCATGTCCTCTTTTGCTTTTTCATATTCTTCTTTCTTTCCCTTCTATTCAGGGTTTAAGAAGGAAGTGGAGAAGGAAATTCCAGGATCCATAAGGTATAACAAAACAGGCTTTGTGATGCCAGTTGTATTTTTTTCTCTGTCTCTTGATTCCTTCACATAAATAGAACATGTGAGGCACTTGATGCTATGTTGACTCACCTATTCTCTTATTGGATTTGATAGGCCATAAGCCCTGGAATTCTCTTAAGAGTATGAAAAAGGGAACACAGAAGGATCAAGAAGTTATTGTTGAAAGTAGATGGCATCCAAGAAGTGGCATTTGTTCTTGCATTTGTACATGTTTAAATCTATTAATTTATTTGTCCAGAATATCTAATCACTGATCACAAACTCGAAGCCCACTTCTGTATGCACAAGATGTATTGATTTTTGTCCATGTTGCTTTTTTTTCTTTTGTTTCTTAGAGACTGGGGGCATAGGGGGGCAGAGGAAAAGAGGGCGGGGCAGAGAGAGAGAATCTTAAGTAGACTCCACTCCCAGAGCAAAGCCTAATGCGAGGCCTGATCTCATGACCCTGAGTTCATGACCTGACCCAAAATCAGGAGTTGAACACTTAACCCACTAAGACACCCAAGTACCCCTGTCTATATAGCTTTTTAAAAATCTTGGGATCCCTGGGTGGTGCAGCGGTTTAGCGCCTGCCTTTGGCCCAGGGCGCGATCCTGGAGACCCGGGATCTAATCCCACGTCGGGCTCCCGGTGCATGGAGCCTGCTTCTCCCTCTGCCTGTGTCTCTGCCTCTCTCTCTCTCTCTCACTGTGTGCCTATCATAAATAAAAATAAATAAAAATAAAAATCTTGAAATTTTACCCATATATATTATTTGAATTCTTTGCTTCTCTGTAAAAACCAGAAGACCTGACTTTCTAGGTCCACATTTCTGCATAACAAATGAACAGAGAATGAGGAGCTACCACTGCTGGTAGATAAAGCCTGTGCTCTTCAGTTACTATGTCTCCATTACTCTCTGTTACCTTATACCTGGCTAGAGTCACTCTTTGCTCTACTTTCTGACCTCAATAGACTTATAATTTATGAATCCTTATATAAAGAATGCAATTTAAAATGTATTTCACTTGCTTTTAATGATGTGCCTTATTTTCAGTTTTCACAAATATAAAACCAAAGACATGAATTTGAGTACCAGTAGTTTATTTGGAAGGTGAGCCCAAGAAATAATCATATTGGAGTGGAGACTGGGAAGGGAAGATTGACAAGAGAAAGTAGGTCAATTGGCAACTCACTGCATGGTTGTATGTGACCTTCTGTGTGACCTTGTGAAACATAATTTAGAATGGTCCCATGGGAGGCAAGAAAACTAGAACATTTATCCATCAGATTACGCCTTCATTGGTTGGCAGTCACACCTGGGAGCCAACTCTTCTACATGTCCAACCTTCTCCCAGGTTGCTTGGGTATAGGAGTGCTTGCATTAGGAAGTTATAGGTGCTCATGAGAAGTTTTCATTGCAGCTGCAGATAGCCTCCAATTGGCTCAAGTGATATGGATGAGTTAACAATAGTTCCTGCTACATAGTAAGTCCAGAAATGGAATGTTAGTCCTGATCCGTTAAGAGGCAGACAATAAGATGGACTTAAGCATGCAAGGTTTTATTAGGGGAATACCTGTGAGAGAAAATGGAAAAGGCTGGGAGAGCTGTAGCTCTCAATACAGGTCTGCCTTGAAAGAGGGAATGAGAAAACAAGGATAAGACAGAAGCGTCCCAGACTGCCAAGGAGTCTTAGAAAGGTTTGGCAAAGCCATTGTGAAGTATTTGAGCCAATATCTGTGGCCACAGGTGTTTCAAGTCTTCCAGGAATGCCTGCCATCCTTCTATTGGCTGGGAACCATCCTAAGAGGTATGTCCTTTGCAAAAATGTGATGGTTCGGGAGCATGGCTGCTGGTTAACTGCCATCCCTGTAGTTGAAGGTCTTCTAAATGCATTTTGGTGGCCACCACAAATAGTAATAGAAATATGGCAAGGCATACAACATCCAATGATGTGCAGGTGTCAGTTCATGTGGCCTATGTATCTCTTTCAACTCTCCTTCAGTGACTCCTTGACGTGAAATTGGCCATGATGGGAATCTTCTCAATACAGAAACTGACAAATGCTACGTATCACTGCTTCTCCTCCCCTCAAGAGACCGTTGTTAAATATGTACCAGTGCCCCATTGATAACATCTATACTAAACATGTCACAGTGTAGTAGAATAAAAACCTAGAAATATTCTTCCAATTTCAACCTTACTGAGATTCCACTATAGAATAATTCCATATGGTTTCCTCTGAAATAATGAATGTCACTCACTTATTTTTGCCATCAAAAGAGGCTCCCTTCCTTTATTTGTCATACAAATGTCATACATGTTTCTTTTCTGAAAAGGAAACATGTATTTTTATATCAGTGTTTTATTATCTTTCTAGTCCAAAGACTTAAGAGAAAAATTACATTGAAAAGCAAAATTGTGTTCCGCTATTACAATATTATATGTGGCATTATAATAATAATACCTGTTTTGGTAAACATAACATCTCTAGATGCAGTAGTAGAGTTAAAGTTTAACTGTCAAAGAATGAAATAAGGCACATTCAACCTACCAAAGGATGAAAGTCAATTCAGATACCTGAATTCTAATACCATGTGTGTTTTTCACCTTTGGATTTCAGGGCACTGAATTGGTCTCCTTTCTATAGTCTAATTCAACAAATGAATAGGTGGCATTGCCCCCTACTTACTACAAAGAGAGACATATATACAGTAGAATAACACCATTAAAGTATTTTGAGTTTTTTGAGAAAAAAGGTGCTATATTTATAAAAATAGCAAGCATTATTATTCATATTCAGGAATTTTGCCAACTCCCACAGCTTTCCTTGTGATTATCTACCATTTCCAATAAGTAACATTTCAACATTTGATGTTATCATGCAATCATAGTAGAAGAATATTAAACTAGAAAAAAAAAAGCCAAACACATGAAAATGTCTATACATTGTATTCTACTCATGTAATTTAAAATTCATAAAGTCTACAAGACTGGTATAATCTGAGCCTATTTAAGGATATGCTGTCATTTTGGAATAAACATTGTTTCTCATAAAAATTAGATAGTTTATGAGGGTGTGACATTTTAAATAAATACCCTGCTCTCAAGAGAAAAGAAAGTTAATGTTTATAATAGATGGTGCTCACCTGTCAGAGATGCTGTGCTAAAATTGGATATATTCACTCTCTTGAGAGTTTTAGGATTTGAATGATGGGTGAGGGCATAAGAGCAAGGACGGTAAAAACTAACCTATCTACTAGGAAAAAAATAGGTGATGGGGACAAAGTGGGATCTTGATCTGATCTGCATTCTTGAACTGTGCCAGGGGCTTCCCTTTAAAAAGCTAAATAAAAATGTCCCATTTGCAGAAGCCTATGTTTATAATCCTAGCCCAAAGGTCTATGGGAAAGATAAAAAGATCTATCAATCCCCAAAATGATTTCCTATCTTTTCTTCATTAGAGCTTCATTATGTTGGATCTTTAAGATTCTTTGTATCTTCAAGCATTGTTTTTTAAATTGAATATATCCTTGAGTTAGGGCCATTCTTTAAGAGTCTCAGTAAATATTTTATTGATAATGAGCACCTTAATTTTCAGTTAAGATTGAAAGGCCATGGCATCATTGGATGCTGTCTAGGGAGAGGAATTAGGTCACAGAGGACACATCTTGGGGTGAGGATATGAGAACCAAGGGAGAGGAAAGGTTTGAAATAAATAAAAAAGGGAAGGAAATCTACAGCATAGTCCTGTGCTTCTCAAATTACGTTGTGCAAAAGTTTTGTTGATTTCTGAGTTAACCCAGGCTTCTTTGCTTATAATGGAGGTTCTATCTTCATACTATTGTTGGTTATCTGTTTATTTTTACAAACACATACAGACACACAAATGTGTTTCCTTTGCCACAAGGAATATACAAATACATTATATATGATATCTCATTTGATTTTGATAACCATTCTATGTAGTATATATAGTTAATTCTATTTTATAGACAAGATCGTAGCTCTGAAATGTCAAGTCCCTTGTCCCATGTGAGATTTTTTTTTTAAGGTTTATTTATTCATGAGAGACACAGAGAGACACACAGAGAGAGAGAGAGAGGCAGAGACACAGGCAGAGGCAGAAGCAGGCTCCACGCAGGGAGCCCAACGTGGAACTAGATCCCAGGTCTCCAGGATCAGGACCTGGGCTGAAGGTGGCACTAAACCACTGAGCCACCCAGGCTGACCCCATGTGACATTTTTGAATGTAGAATTGTCAGACACCAAAACCCTTTTCTAACCATTATGTGACATTATCTTCCTCCTAGCAACTTGTTCAGTAAGATGGTTCACGAAGAAAAGCTGTTCTGTGATTCAATATGTTTGGAAAATGATACATATTATAATCCCTTGGATAATCAGAAATAACATTAACATATTAAAGGCAGTAAGAAGCCTCATATTTATTTAAGACAAAACACCTTCGTATAACACACCATTTTCTATGCTTATCAATTTCTGATGGAGCTGGTATCTATAGAGGATTACTGGGTATCATGGCCTGGACAAAAATGAGCTAGTCCTACATTTCACTCCCTTCTCTTTACAATTTTATTAAAACCTCTTCTTGATTGTTCATGAAACTTTTAAGTTCAGTATAGAATCCTGAATAGAATGGTGATTCCTTATACAAAGTCTTTTGTGGGAAACATGGTTAACTGTTGATCAATAGTAAACTGTAGATCAATAGTAATTTGCAGGTATCTTTCTCTTAGGAAATAAGTTTGGATTTTGGTTCACCAAGTGCATATTGTTAGATTAGAGGGGTTTTTAATTATTTGCTTATTATTTATTATTTTCTAGCTCTTACTAGATCATAAACTCCATGAGGGCAGAGATTAAGTTTTATTTCATTCATTACCATATAGCCAGTATAATTGCTGGGCTATTAAGAGCTACTGAACAGATATTTGTTGAATAAAGATGATCAATGATTAAATAATAGAAAAGTGACTTAAAAACTCAACATATTCTCAAAACTAATGTCTGACATTAAAAATCCATGATAATGGTCTCCTTGGAGTAAGGGTAAGAAGTAGTGACTGGAAGGGAGCAAATGGGGTCTTCTGGGGTTCTCACAATGTTTGTTCCTGGTCTTTGTGATGGTTACATGAGCGTGTTCAGTGTTAGAAAATTCATCAATCTATGCTTCTCCCAATATTTATTATACTTCAATAATATTAGAGAAATATGTGAGATTCAGAAGTGATCTATGTTTTTATACAGTTCACCAATTCCTTATGTCAGAACTCATAGACAAATGGAGATTAAAAATTCACCACCAACTATTGATGGATAGCAGGGCAGGGCATGGTTAAAATCTCATACTGATGAATTTTCTTAGATGGAAGGAAGGCCCGGGTCTTGCCTAGGCCCGGGTCTTTGCTCTTTGGGAGCAATTTTCAGATTGTGGTTTTGTGAATGCTTGGACTATAGTAGAAAAGGGAAGTTACTTATTTTGTGATTAGATTTGAACTCTGTAGTTTAATTGCATAATTTAATTCAGTCCACTCAATAATTCTAATTTTGATATCATTATCTCTGTTTTACAATTGCAGTTGCTGAAACCCAACAGGTTAACCCAACTGGTTCAAAGTTGTAGGACAAGCACAAGATTCAAATTTTCTAGGAAATTGAAATCACAAGACCATAGTGCTTTAGGAGTACAATTTGTAATGAAGTATGGATTTTTTTCTTTGTTTTGTTTTTGTTTTTTTTCAAAAATTTTAAGTAATTCCATACCCAGGGTGGGGCTCGAACTTCACGACTCTCAAAGCCCCATGGTCCTGTGATTTCAATTTACTTTCAATTCCAGCGTTTGACATATGTGAATTCCAATGATTTGCCTTTTTTTTTTACTGTTTTAATAATCCTTAAGAAAAATATGCATATGCTTGTGTGTCCTTCTTATTCATGTAAAAACAAGTAATATTTCTGCATGTAAGTATAAGCTATAAATAAAATATTCCAAATTATCAGCCAATAAGCATGTGTTCTGTTAATTTTTCTAAAGATCAAATTGGCTTTATTAAAGTAGTCATTAATCAAGCAGCATTCCATCTAGCAAGTAGAAAGGAGCTCCGTGTTCTCTTCATTTTTTAAAAAACTATGTTTACCTTCCAAGTTAGACATACTCACAAAATTGAACGACACCCTCAATGTCTCATTCTGTTTTCAAAATTAAAATTTTATATTTGTCCACAAATCCTCTGTTGTTTGAATGTTACAATAAATTTAGAAAAGAAGTCAGTTGGATAAAATATAGCTTATTCACATTGGGCTCAATCAGAAAGTGGAGCAACAATAATAAGTGAAACAATTAAATTTCTTTTTAAATGTATTTTGATAAGATCTTATAAAGACAAAAGATTTTAACAGTTATATTCCAGAAGCAACTTTATTGAGATTGTGTATTTTCTACTTTAGGGGGAATTGGAAACCGGAATCTTAGAGTTTTCTTCTCTTACTTAAAAAAAAGAATTGCCATTCAGATGCTGGGTAAAATCACAAAAATTGGGAGAAATCCGTCAACTCTCAAAGGTTCATTTAGTTGCTGACAATATTTCTCACATTTGCAATGAACTATGCAGAAAGAGACACTTGATTAGCATGTGCCATTAATCATGTAGGTAAAAGAAATGGGGTGCCTTTCATTTTCAATGAGTAGAAACACAGAGCAAATGAAGGCAAAAATCAATGGATGACAAGTAGTTTACTTATCTCATAGAATAAAGTCTGATTTGGAAAAAATATTGTGATTCCAGCAGCATTCATTTATGATTATTGAAGTCATTTATTCTCCATGGCACACGAATATATCATTTGTCGAAACATATTGGCTTTTTAAAATTTATCTTTTGCTATTTATTTTCCCTATTCAAAGAGAACATGAAGCTTTCTGATCTAGATGCATATTCAGTGAAAGCTGTGGATACTCTGCCTTCTTGAATGACTCTTCAAAGGTAATTTACATGCCATCAAAGGTTGGAACAAATCGTCATAGTCTTTGTATATGAAAGGTGCGAAACCTGATCACTTAAAGAAAAAAAAGAAAACAAAAACTATTCAAACAAAATTCTAGGTTAGCTTTTGATTAGAGGGAATTAGAATATAAATGAATACAGACGTGGAGATAGGTCAGGTAATTCTTGAAGAATGTTATAGGACACTCATCACAGAAAGAGGTTTGATCTTTGTATCAGTCAGGATTCAGTCAGGAGATAGAAATAACACAAGTAAATTGAATAGAGTTAATTTAATACAAAGAATTATTAAATAACAATAGCAGATTACCTACTAAGGAATAAAGAGAATGCTAAAGAATTCCAGAATGGGAGATTTTAGAAGCAGCCATTACTTCTAGCCACTACTTCTACATCTTCTAATATAGAAACTAAAGAAAGAACATGTTTAGAAGATGTTCCCCATCCCCTACCATGGTTGAGATGCAGACTTTGAAGGAAAGGTAGCCTTAGCCCAGCCAATGGTAGAGAAGTTTGTTTGGATGCTACCAGATAGGGCTGGAAGGCAGGCAACATCCAGGTATAGCACTAGTGTGAAACACTGAAAAGCTATTTTTAGGGGCACCACTAAAACTCTCTGGGAAACTACCCTCTGGAGAACCAATGAAACTCCATTGCAGGTGAATGTAAATGAGTGTCCTCCATATCAGCCAAGTACCGAGAAAAGCACACTAGAACCAAGAAAAGAAGTCACTTCCTCCTGTAGTGTCCCTCCAGTGCCCTGGACTAACAAAGCTTAATCTTGTTCCAGGTGCAAAACAAAAATGTTTCTAGAGTCCAGATACAGTATCAGAAAGCAAGGCAACAAAAGGTGGATTTGTTGCTGAGTGGAAATAATTTGTCAGTTAATAAATGTCTTCATCCATTACATGGATTTTCTTTATATTCTTTAAATACTAATGAGCAAACACTCATAATTTTATTATAGTCTATCTTCTCAATATTTCCCTTTGGGTCCTTTATGGCTTTTTATGTGTTGTTTAGTAAATCCTATAATATTCAAACTTGAACAAAATTATTCTATATTCTATTCTAAGAAGTTTACAATTTTTACCTTTTTATGTTTGTCTTTGATTAAGCTGAAATTAACTTTTTCCATATATTAGGAATATGCTTAATTCTTTAATTTCTTCCCTATAAATAATAAATTGTTATGAACTAATAACTATACGAATTCACTTATATGTGGAATTTAAAAAAACGAAACAAACAAAAAACAGAACAGACTCATAGCTAATAGGTAACAATCTGGTGGTTGCCAGAGGGTGGGAGGTAGGAAAAGCGGTGAAATAGGGTAAGGAGATTAAAAGGTACAAAATTCCAGGTACAAAATAAATTAGATATAGGGATGCAATATATAGCAAAGAGAATACAGTTAATAATATTTAAACAATTTTATATGGTGATAGACGATAGCTAGATTTATTGTGGTGATCACTTCATTATGTGTATAAATGTTGATACAATGTTGTATACCTGAAACTAAAATAATAGGGCATGTTAACTACACTTCAATTTATTATTATTATTTTTTAGATTTTATTTATTTATTTATTTATTTATTTATTTATTTATTTAAGACAGAGAGACAGACAGACAGACGGAGAAGCAGGCTCCATGCAGGGAGCCCGACGTGGGACTCAGTCCTGGGTCTCCAGGATCACGCCCTGGGCCAAAGGCAGCGCTAAACCCCTGAGCCACCGGGGCTACCCTACACTTCAATTTTAAAAAATAAATGTTCCAGCATTATTTTTAAAAATATTTTAGTATTTCTCACTGATTTTCATTACTGGCCACCTCAGGTTTCCATGTGCGAGTCTGTTTCTGGTTTCTCTCTGTCCCTTTGATCAATTTCGTGCCAATACTATTTTAATTAGTATTAAAAATATTACCTGATCATTCTTCATCAATGTCTTGATTGACTTTGCTTAGCTCTTTTCTACTCCATAAATCTAGAATAAGCTTGTCAAGTTCTTTGAAATATACTAGTGAGAATTTGCTTTGCAAATTTTATCAAATCTACAGATTAATTTGAGAAAAACTGACAATTTTACTATATTGGGTTTGCCTACTGCAAAACAATATTTTTTAAATATTTATATATTTATATATTTTAATATATCTGTAAAGTTGTGTGAATTTTAGCTAAATGTCACATATGTCTTTTGCTATGTTCATTCTTACAATCTTTCATTTTTGTTATGCTACTATAAATGGCATTTTTGAGTTTCATTTTGTGGATTTTGGTAATTTAGATGGCAATTGATTTTTATACTGATTTGGTGTTTAACAAACTTTCTAAACTCTTGTACTAATTCAAATACTTTATCTGTAGTTCATTTGGGTTTACAATAGTAACGAGCACATTATTTGCAAATAACAGTTTTGCTTCTTCCTTTCCAAGCTTTATAGATTTATATGTCCTTTTCTTTTCTTATTGAACAGGCTAAGATATACAGTAAAATGTTGAATATAGTTAAGTGGACATGGGCATCTTAGTCTTTTTAAAAAAATTACTTTCAGAGAATGATTTTGTTTTCAACATTGCATATGTTAGTTTTACTATTTCTTTTTGTAGAGACTTTTTTAGATTAAGAAAGTTTTATTTATTTGTTTGCATTGGAAGCCTTGCTCCATCACTTTTGTTTCAATTTTTTAAACACATGAAACACAAATATTGTATACTTTGCACCTGATAATTCCAAAATCTGCGGTAAATATTTTTCTGATTCTTCAGTTTATTGTTTTTGCTGACTCTCCCTCAGGTGGCTCATTTCTCCAAGTGGTTAGCAATTTTTTTTTTCATTGTGATTTCAGGTCCCAAGGAATGTTGCCTGAAGTAATTTTTTTTTTTCTGCCTAAGATTTGAGTGCAATTTTTCTATAAAGGAGGTGTGAATGCTTCTAGAAGGCCATGGGAGAATTACAACCCAGATTTCAATTTGAGTTTTTTAGGTAGTGAAAGGAATCTATTCAATCACCCCTCACTCCCCCTAAGCCATGCTTACAGACAAAAATCACAGGTATCTGTACTTGGCCTTAACTCTTTGTTTTGCTATGCCACAGTGCCCTACATTCTTGGAAAATAAATCCCAACTACACAACATATTCTTCTAGAGACTGACCGTAACCCATATCCCAGATGAGCTCTGGAAAAACCTGCCAGTGTGAATTTCAGTCACATACTTGGGTATCTTAGAGATTCTCATAGGGAGAATTGCCTTTCTGAACCCCCAGATCTAAAGCCAAGAGAGATGACTATGCCTCAAATGTATCTGAGTTGTGATTTTTTTTTTCTAGTTCACCCTTCAAGTGTCCTAGCTTTATAAAGGGGATTCTGATGATTTCCCACCCCCTTGTATAAATTGACCATAGACCTCCAAAAGTCAACTTCAGGACCCATAGGGATTGGCCTATGTCTTTAAGGACAAATGGGGTTTTTGGTTTGATTTTCTCTAACAGATTTGTATTTATTTGTGTGGGGTTTCTTTTTGCATTTATTATTTTCAGCATTGGAGAAAGTCTCTTTCTTTCTCATAAACTCAAACACAGCTTAAAATTAAATAAGTTTTCAGGCAATTTTGCTCCCCTGAATCAGGACGGACTTTGTATTGATAATTGATAATTAGTTTGTCATGTAAACAGACATGAAATTCCCCCACTCAAAGCAACTAGAGTAAGCAAAGGAAGATGAAAATCTGATATAACATGTAAGTCTCCGGCATAACATCCTTCAATTGCTTTATGTCATTTATGTCCTCTCTGCTCTCACATAATCTGCCTCGTAGACCCTCTCCTTCAACTATGTTTCTACATACTTTCTCTTTGCCAGTTATCCTGGCCTTCATTCAATTCCTTGATTGGGACTTGCTTTTACCCACATCAGGGCCTGTGCACACATACAAGATGTTCCTTAATGTGATTCTTCTCTCCCTTATTACTCTAAAGATCCTCTATTTACCCTTCTGAGCTCAACTAAACCACTTCAAGAAGGCTCCTTGATTTCTCTCTCAACTCTAACTCAAAACATGCCTAGGTCACTGTTACATGACTTTCTTACAGCAGTTATTAAAAATATTATAAGGAACTGAGTACTTAAATAATTAATGACTATGTACCTTTTCAAAATGTAAGCACCAGAAGGGTAGTCTATGTTTGCTTTTTTATGGTGTATTTCTACTGCCTCAGATGGTAAACAATGAATAAATATTTTTAAGTGGATGAATGAATTAAATTATTGCATAGGAAATGCTGAATTAAAGTTAAATTATTTTTGTCTCTGAAGATCTGTTCACCCTAATATGTTGTCAAATATATTACTAGTTTCTGAAATAGATTAAAGCAATACTAGATTTACAGGTAAAATTTACTAAAATTTACTGAGATTAAAAATACTACTAATATTAAAATATTTTGATTAGAAAAATAATTCATACATACGTTGAGCATGGCCCACAGATCACTAATTTTCAAATTTATAATAAACCAATACCATATGTCATAAACAATGGCAGAGATCATATCATGAGTAAGACCTGACCATCATGAAGACAAAAAGGAATTGGGCCATGAATAGAATTTGGAATTTCATAGTGTGTAACTAGATACAATGAAGATAGAACTTGGCCCAGTGGCTGTCTCTGGTGGTATAACCATGGGGGGAGGGCACATATTATTTTATATATTTAATTACTTTAGCATGTATATTACTATTATTTAAAAAGAAATCAGTTATTTCATTTTTCTCCAGAAAATATTACACTCTACCTAAACCATCTTTACATATGTTTATATGTACGTGTATACGTATGTTTATGTTTTTATTTTTATTTTAACTCTAAACCAAGTTTCTCTATCTCTTTAGTCAATGTGTTCTATTGTTTCACATGTTTTGGTCAGGAGGTGCTTATTTATGAAAATCCTTCTATGTGTAATAGTAAACCATTTTGTCCTTAGTAGAGTTTGAAGAAATAATCCTTCAATATTAATAGTTAAAATTAATGGCATATTTTTAAATGATAGAGAGGAATCATATATTTTAATATCACTTTTTTCTTTTTTGGGTCAGGAAATCTCAATTCCTATAGCCTGTCTTCCTGTTTAGTTCATTTCAACAAATACCTCTTGAGGACCTTTTCTGTATTAGGCAGGGTGTTACTTGCTACAGAAAAACATACAAGTTACAGTCTCTTAGTTGAAACAAATAGTTTCAACAACAGATGTATGAACAAAGCCCCAGATTATAGAAATATGACTTGGTTTCCTATAAGAACAAGGGCAGGTGATCATACAAATTTCATAGTACTACTAGGAAATAATTTAATTATTTACATGTTTCTTTATGCACTGATTCAGATTCAACTTCTTAATAGTATTCATATCTAAAGATATCAGTACAGTTCTGTCGCTAACTTTTCCACTCATGAATCCTTGCTGCAGAAAGTTAAAGAAAAGAGACTCTGACCCTGTGTAGTTTGGAAGGCGCCTTTCTGAAAATGGGAACACCTGCTAAGTTAGTGCTGAATAATATTATTATAGTCCAGTCACAGTGTTGTGTTCTCAGAATTATTTTGTCAAGTTATCTTTCATTCTCTCTAACACTCTGAAGTCATGACAGAATGATATAATGTTCTTTGATGGAGTAAGAAAAAAAATTCACCCAGAACATGTGAAAAAAAGATGCACTATGATGAAAATAAATATATTTATATTTGAAGTAAATTATTAAAAGAGCAAATGGAATTATATCAAATAAGAATTGCATGGAGGGCAAGAAAATGAGGTGTGTATGTACATTTTATTTAGGTCCAAAACTTAGAGAATTAACCACTTGCCATGCACCAAGTCATTTATAGGCATTCTTTTACTTCTCACCAAATTCTGCAATGGAAACATTGTTTCCAAACAAGCCATGCTAATGATTAGAGACATTACAAAGCATGCCAACATTATGTTCTTAGCAGGTAAAAAACAAAAATGAAGATTCAAACCCAGGCCTGTCCAGTCCCCAAGGGTGTGCTCTTTCCTATAGTCTGCAATGCTTCCCAGTTATTACAATGATGAAATAAAAGTATCATGGGAACCATACAGTGTGGGCTTGGCACACTGTGAGTGCTTAACAAACGCTAAATGTTGTTTGTTGTTGTTTTTATATTGTGCTATCATCCAATTAGAATCTTCTAGGGAAAAATAACCAACAAAGAGTCAGCAGGATCACCATCACTAGTGGGTTTGTGCATCCAATATCTCTTACAGTGTGTAGTGTACTTGCAGCAGTACTTTTCAAATTACAAAAGGCATCAGAATCATCTGGAAATTTTCTTAAAATGTAGATTCTGAGCTTTTAGGTCTAGAGAGGGCCCCAAGATATTGCATTTCTAACACGGCTCATAGATGAGGCTGATGCTGCTGGTCCAAGGACCGCAGTTTGAGTAGCAAAAGCTTAAACGTCAGCCTACGAGTCACTGGGTACATTTATTTAAAATGCAGTTACTATGCCAGAGTTACTTAATTAGAATACTTGAACATAAGGCTTGGGAATCTGAATTTTCTACACATCTCCAGGTTCTTTTGCACACTAAAATTTAAGTACTCTTTGTGTGGTTTAAGACTTAATCATTTCTGTCATACTGTGCCACTATTAGAGAACAGGAAGGTTAACTTTCATTCTCATAACTTGGTAAGTTTTATATTTCAATTTGTTGGAAGATTTTTTTGCAGGCTTATCTTGCGATTCTTATAAGATATGCCTTTGAGAATCAAAGATGTATATATTAGTGGTTAGTTTGGGATACTACAGTATCTTCTGATTTATACTGCTTTTGCTCAGTGTTAAGAGTGAGGGTTCTGAACTTTTTTCCTGCTTTTTCATATTTTATCCTCTTCCTTCATGGAGATAATTCCACAAAGAGATGAATCTGAATGAAGATTTATTTATCCCAGGCTTCTTCCCTGAGGTGAAATTTCACCCTAGAGTTCCTGGTGTGTGTGTGTGTGTGTGTGTGTGTGTGTGTGTGTATTATATTTGGGATTAGGCTGATGAAGCAGCCACTCATATTTAGGGGGCAACAACCAGATGATGGTCCCTGTGGAGAGCCACAAAGGAGATACAAACCAGGATATCTAAAGAGGTCAAAAGAAACATGCAAACCCAGAGAACCTCAAACAAAAATCAGAGAAAGGATAGACTATGGAAGGATGTTCATGAGTGCAAAGAGGTTGGTTTTGTGTATCAAAAGAGGATTCTTGGAGAAGCTGCCTTAAACAGCTATTCGAAAAGTTTAATTCATCTAATACTTACCGGAAGATCTTATCTGTGTCATGTGCTGGACAGCAGAGGAAGGTCAGTAAAAGGATACGATTCTTTTACTCATGGTAACTGCAATCTAGCAAAAGATAGCTCAAAAAAGAGAAATTAAACCTGAATTCCTGGTGGGAAGAAAGTTAAGGAGTAAATTAACTTTTCCAGGTCATTTTTTAATTCAATGAGGAAAATCTATGTCCATAAAAGTTTTTAGTAATATGAAATAACTGAAAAAATCCAAATATCCATCAACAAGTGAATGAATAAAGAAATTGTGGTATATTCATACAATGGACCTCTCCTCAGCAATAAAGAGAATGAACAAATGATGTATGAAAAAAATGGATGAATCTCAAAAACATTAGGAGAAAGAAGTCAGATGTAAAACAGTGCATATTGTATGTCTCAACCAATATAAAACTCAATAGAAGGTAAAACAATCTATGATATTAGATGTTTATGGAGATTGGCTGGTGGGGAACTTTCTGAGGCGATGGAATGTCTTTTATTGTGAACAGGGTGGTTGTTTAATAAGTATATGCATTTCTAAAATTTACTTAAGATTTTGAATTTGAATTTATTGGCAGATTTTCTTGAACCTATTTTTTTTTTTTAATAATGGCAAACAACATGGTCATGGACTTACTCCTATCCTTACTAATCATTTAAAAGTCTCACCTTTGGTTCTTTTACTGTCATTTCTTTCTCCTGGGGTTACTTTAATAATTACCTGATAAATGTCTATAAAGCACCCAATACAGTATGTACTTAAATATGTGTTACCTAATGCTACCATTGAAGCTGATAGTAATAAGGATTTCAAACCAGGAATACCTATATTAGAAACAGTATTATACCATAATGTAAAACATATACATACATATAGAGAGAGAGACATTCATGGTATGTAGGTATATGTGTGCATATACATAAATATATACATATTGTTCATGAAGAGAAAAGGCAGGTAGAGCTTATCTTGTAGAAGATCAAACAATTCATATGTGAAGATACGAAGGCAGCCAGTATAGAGGGATGGGGTTAATTAGTTAATCCTTGAAGAAATTGAAAGGCCCTGACATGGAATTTTCATTTGATTTGAGAAGCAGTTGAAATTATTATTGGAGAAGTAGATTAAAGCAATAGTGCATAAGAAGTACAATTCTAATTGTGTATTTTTATTCTTCTTCTTATGGAATGAGACCTTGTGTGCTATAGAGAGCAGAATGTCGAGGAAGGACCTATGAGGAAAAGAAAGCACTTAGAAAACTGAAATTAAGAGCATTTCCTTTCTGGTGTAGGTCTGAAAAAGCAGCAATCTTTCTTTGAAATGGAGTGGGTCAGAAATGGCAGGAGTTGATAGCAAAAAAGACATGAAAAACCAAAAAGGAAGGAGAGGGCAAGTTTCTTATCAGACAAGGGTTTTTCAACAACAGAAATGCTTAAAAGGAATAGCACTTTGGCAGAGGGGAAAAGGAAGGCAACATGGCATATGTTTTGTTTTATGTTATAAAAAGACC
Source organism: Canis lupus dingo (assembly GCF_003254725.2). Taxonomy (NCBI): domain Eukaryota; kingdom Metazoa; phylum Chordata; class Mammalia; order Carnivora; family Canidae; genus Canis; species Canis lupus. The sequence continues at coordinate 22,386,455 of NC_064265.1, forward strand.
TGGAAGTGCAACATCCAGGTTAGGGAGACATTGAGGTTCAGACTGAAGAGGATCTGCAGGAAGTGCAGATCTGCTGGGCTTCCTCTCAGCTGGATTGTGTTTGAGTTCTTCAAATCTCACCTCAGGGAAGTAAGATGGAATAATCTACTCAGGGAAACCCCTGAGCTTCTAACAGGATTTAGAATAGTTTTAATTGTGAATTATCAAAATACTCCCGTAGTGTGACTTCTTCCTAGAATATTCCATGTCAGGGAATCTCGATGGAAAGAACATAGGATTTGGAGTCCAGGCATTCCCAAGGTGAAGCCAAACTTTAGTAATTGCTTAACTTCTTTTAACTTCAGTTTCCTCAGAGAAAAAATGGAATAATAGCAACATCCTCATAAGATTTGTCTTGAGGATTAAATGAAATGATGTGTGTGAGGTGCCAGGCTAGGTATCTCCTAGCCTGTGTACAGCATTTTTTCAAATAATGATAATTACAAAATCAATATCATTGAGAATATGAATGTCCTTTTAGTTTCAACAGGCCCATTATTCCCAGTATGTAAAATAGGACATTTAACTCCTCTCTTTCAATTGAATGCCAGCATTCCCTCCTTTCAGTTTCATATATTATCACTCTGGAAGTTATTATTTAAAAAAAAAGTGCCAAGTTAATTGACCACAGGGATGCATAGTAAGGTAGCATTCACTGCAATTTGTTAAAAGATCCATGAAATGTAATCAAGGGCCATCAAGTGGTTCTTTTGTTTTTAATGAGAGAGATCTATAATGGAGTGTTTTTCTTTCTCGGACTCTGCCTGAAAATTTGCTCTGCTAACATATCTTGTTATGATGCTGCAATTTTTGTTTTAAAAATCCCTTTCTCTTAAAACAAAAACCAGCCCAGCTAAGTAAAAAGTACCATTTCCATTAAAAAAAAAAAGGAAAAAAAAGTCTCTGGGATTTGCTTTTAGCTTCAAAACAAAATCCCATTTCCTATTAAAATATCTTGATGTATTGTGAATGTAGGAATCCTCAAATTTATATCTGAATCAAGTGTCTGTGTTTGCTAATCTCTTCACTGTTTTCTAAAGGTTGTCTTCTTTCTACTGAAATAATAAATGGGTAAATAGTCATATGTGAGATGCTTGCATCTTTAATATGCCAACACCTTCTGTCTTAGAGGCATATTGTGCCAGATGGAATGTTTCATAAACCTATAACAGACAAATTACATTAGATACCCTGGCTAGCACAGTGACACACAGCACCTTGATATAACTCAATTTTGTCTTTGCCTACATCTCAACCATCGCATTTTAAATCAGCAATGGGGTAGTATAAACTATCATCGCTGAATAGAATGATAAATCCATCCACTATGTTTATAAAGCATTCAGCCTCTATTAATTTTTTCATAGCAATATTTATGCTAATAGTCAAACCTCAGAATGGCAAAGCAAGAATATTTTTCCCACAAAACTATTCTCAAAAGGCAGTACCTCTTTCTATGAATACTGTAAGGATTATGAGAGGAAGCAATTGAAATAAATTTGAATCTTTGTTTTGGAATTTGCAGTTGAGCAAATGAATCAATGCAAATATTTTCAAAAGATTTTTTTTAAGAAATTAGTAGCTTGAAGGTTGAAGATGAATGATTCCTATTACACAAACCATTATGATTTTTGGTACATAAAGAAGAAATATGTTTGTTTTCAATATATAAATGGGGAGAATAACAGAACACCCAGAGGAAAATACAAGTAGACAGATGGATAGATAGATAGATGGGTAGACAAATAGAAGGAGCTCATCTAATCCTCAGAAGTCAAGAATATAATTTATTTTTCCAGTTTAAGTACTTTCTTGCATAGTCTAAATGCTTAAGTAAGTATCTCTAGTTTAAAAAGCTTAAGGTAAATATTGTTTTAGATGGTAGTTAATATCAGAAGTTGGAACCATTTAAAGATAGAATAAGATATTCTTTAAAAAAAATTACTTACAACCAAGATGGAATTTTAAAAGCCTACTTTCCTCACAAAGACCTTCCTATACTCCCTGTTGTTTGCCCTATTAACTTTTAGGACACTTATCTGGAGGCCTGACTCTGAAGGGCAAGGATTCACAACAGGCACTCCTCACTTCCCATTATGGGAAGCTTTTATATGAATAGGTTTCCATTCTCAAGACAAGGCGATAATTATTTTTCTTCATGATGTGGCTTGCCTTTACAATCTAGTTTATTACGCAATTTAGTAGAAACCAAGAAAAGCTTAGGAAATGCCTCATGAATTCATGGATTAAAATCATTGTCTTAATTGGACACTCCTTAATCTCATGAAGGAGACAATGAAATTTATAGCTGCATGACTAAGTGCAGAAATTGACAACTTCTTTCAATTAGTGGTCTAAAATATAATTTCAATGTGTTAGTGATGATGAGTTAATTAAAATGTAAGGCACCAGTAAACTATGTAAATCAGAAATTGCATAAATAATAATTAAAGTTCCTAAAATTCTCTCTTTAAAAAAATAATTTTGTAGTAAGCATAGAGTTGGAAATGTGTGATCAAAGAAAATATGTTATGCAAAATTTAGCAAAGTAGTTTTTTAAAAACTCTTGATAAATCATGACTCTTCTTTTTGCTGAATTAATCAGCTATTTTAGAAAGAAAATATATATACATGATTAATTTAAACTTTTGTTATCATAATTTAATATTACCATCATTTAGAACAAAGAATCTGATCTGATTTATAGTGGATCTCTTTTTTAAATGTTTCTTATTATAAAATTAACAACACATTTTTAGAAATTACTAAACAAAAGGGAAAAACACCCATAATCTTAACAGCTTACCACACATTTTGCTGTATGTTTTTAGTCTCATTTCCTATTTTTTTTATCATGTAGTCAGCCAGTTTATACAGAAATGTTCTTTTTCTTATTTTCTGTTGTATAGTCAACATTTTGAGTCTATTAGTCTTTATAATACCACATTTTAATGGTTGAAGAATATCCCATCCTGCAGTTTTAAAACATCCTTTTATTATTGGACATGGGCATTTTCTTATCTGTAGGTTTTATTGTAAATTTGAATAGAATTGCCACTTTAAAAATGGTTATAAGAGGTAGAATTGCTAGCTTGAAGCACACAAATTTGAAATTTTTCCTTTTGACTATGCTTATTTCTTGTTAGACTTTGAACAAAAGATACTTAGTATACATTTTAAAAATATATAAGTGAATGGATATTAGTGTTAAGGTGTTCATTCCATTCTAAAAAGTATTCCCAAGAAGGTTATGAAAACTATAGAGTCATGAGGAACTGAATTGAACTCCTCTTACTTACTTGTGACCCAAGGCCAACTGCTTACATTTTCTTGGTCCTGATCTTCCAAGTGTACAAAAGTCCAGTATTAGTAGCTACTTTTGAGGGTCTTTACTTGAATATTAAGCAAGAAAATGCATGAAAAGTACTTAGTACAGTTCCAAGTAAAATTATAAGTCTCAGTAATATTCCTTAATATCAATGTTGATATTGATTGTAATATCTTCTCAGCCCCTCAATAAATAAATTCATTAAATAGCACATCTAAAAATGTTTTAGCTGAACATTTTTAGCTAAATGCCTGATTATTCAATTAATACAACTAACTAAAATGTGCTAAAAAGTCTCAGATGGGCTGGGCTTTCTTTCCCCCTAGAATTGACCCGTAGTTTGGGTATCATATAAACTCTCTGGATGAGACATCCGTACAATTGATTGAATAGGCCAGGCAGTCGATCTGAATTGACTCTTGAGACAGTATTTATCAAATAGATGTGTCTCTGAGAGACGTGGATGGTGATAGGCATTCACATCTCTCACTCCCACAATGACATGAGGTTGTAATGTGCTCCTCTCAAGCTTTAATTTGGCAAGGAATCTCTGCCTCTGAAAGCGAGGATGTGACAGCTGTCTGAGGAGGCACATAATGTAAGGGAGGAATTATACAGCTGCAAAGACAGGGCTCTGCTCTGTGATTACCATCATCATCATTTAATATTTATCAGGGTGTCCACAATGTGCCTGTGCTTTATAGGCTATAGGCATCCTCTGCCTCAGGAGAGAGAAGCAGATGAAAGTCAGCACATGCCAAAGATGAAACAAACACCCACGCTTCATCAAATGTACCTGCAATATTTAGAAAGATGCTACTTATTTCTGAGTGCTGAGACTGTACATGCTGATGGCAAACTTCCCAGTCAGCAACAGTAGGCCTTCAAAAGAAGAAAGTAGCAAAGGTGAGATTTGGGAATCTTTTTAAGCAATGATCCTGATACAAAGATAGGTTTGAACACTATTTTGAAGGTATGCTCTCCCTCTTCTTCCCACCCCCCCAAGAAGTGAGTTGAAAAAAGTGGGACATCTTATTTTTCAAGTGCCACATTTAAGATGTTAAATCACTTGGAGAACACATTCATTTCTTGGAGGTTACTGTAGAGTAATGGCAAACAGCTTGTACTGAAGCAAAGGTTTATATATATATTTTAAAGGTTTATATTTGATGTGGGACAACACTATCTGCAATTTTTAATTGTATACTTTTGCTCTAACAATTTATTAATGTTTTTTACTGTAGGAGAAATTATGAAAAATACAAAAACATATACAAAGAATTAATAAAAGTTAATTCCTTAAATCCACCAGGTTTAACATATTACTTACTGCATTTCCATTCCTTTCATATCGTGGTTTAAGAAAGACTTTCCTTCTGAAACTTAATTTTATTTTCATCATTAAAATATAAGTTATTTCTCATTCAATATTATTTTTTTTCTATCATTCTTTTTAATAGCTAACTAACAAGAAATTCTTTATGATAAATAACTAAAAATTCTATTTGGGGGGACAAAAAGTCATGCTCATTTTAAATTTGATGGATATCAACTAGTCTTTAAGACACACATTTACACTAAAAATCGACTCCCACAAGTAATACATGAGAATTTCCATCTGTTTATATCCTCACCAAGCATGGATAATGGCTACAGTTTGATATTTTATTGTCGTTATGATTTGCAATTCTTTGATAAAAACTGGGTAAGGAATTATTTAATATATTTATGTCCATTTTAGATTTATTATGTGAATATGTTGTTATTAAGGAGTAATTAAGGATTTTATGATTTCTGTTGGTTTAAGAAGGTTCTAAGTTTAAAATTGTTTTCTAATGAGTTTGTTTTGTATAATGGTATTAATTCATCTGATATTATTTTTAGAAACTAATATTTTATCTTCAAATTTCATGGCTAAATATCCTAATCCCACTTATTTAAAAGTCCATCCTTTCTGGGACGCCTGGGTGGCTCAGCGATTGAACGCCAGCCTCCAGCCCAGGGCATGACCCTAAAGTCCTGGGATCGAGTCCCACTTGGGCTCCCTGCATGGAACCTGCTTCTCCCTTGCCTGTGTCTCTGCCATTCTCTCTCTGTGTCTCTCATGAATAAATAAATAAAATCTAAAAAAAAAGTCCATCTTTTCTTCTCAAAGTGTTAATACCAGTTTTATTTTATACCATGTTGTGTTAATCACAGAGCCACTACTGATTTCAATTCAGTTTACCACTGTATCTAATTAGAATTCATGCAAGAAGAGAAGCTAACCATGTAAAGAACAGTAAAAGAGAGTGTTTCGGGGTAAGAAAACAGAAAATGTAGAAGTCCTGAGATGGGAAAGATGTTATTATCTCTTTTTTAAAAATGAGGAGGAGGTTGGTTTGTTTAGAGTACAGTAAATCAAGAGGAGAATGGCTGGTTCAAGATGAAATTTAAAAGATAAGTGGGGCCAGATCATGTGAATGGTGGTGCCTCTGCCTGGTGAAACTCACAGAGTATGGGTGGAAAGTCTCTGGTCATTGCTTCTCTGGAAAAGATTAGAGATAGATAAGGTCTGTCTCTTTTTTGGGGCACCCTGGACCTCTGTGCTCCTTAGACTAGTTAGGCCTGCAATGGGATCCAAGAGAACCTTCATTGGATGGTCAGGAAAATCTCAGAAAAGCACAGTGTGGAGAAAGGAAGATAGAAGTTTTATCTAAATTACCAAATCGTTTATATTATGCAGAGGCTCTTCCAGACTTGGCTATTGAAATGAGTGTCCTGTAGCTGCTTTCTCTTTCCAGACCCCAAGCCCACTCATAACTATTTCCTCCCCTCAGCGCTTTTAAATTCCCAGGTCCACACCTTTACACATTCCCTAACAAAATGCACTGTTCTTCCAGGGATAAGGAGCTTCATCCTCCTTAGAATCTCTTATGAAATTGTATGTGATGGAATTTTTTGTGGGTGTGCCATGGAATTTAATTATATTCCAGATGATCCTACCACAAAGATACCTAAGGTGGAGGCAGAGTTCATCAGGTTCCATCAAAGTATTACCTGAATTCTCCTAAAGTTTAAGTATCTGAAGATATCTCTATGTTACAGTATTTTCCTTCTTTCAAATGGCTTTCAATATTAAGATTAATATTAAAGCGATTATTTAAGGTTCTATACTTATATCATGTATTACATGCAAATATCTAAAGAATGATATAAAACATCAGAGCCTTTGGTATATTTTGAGTGGGTGCGTAGGAACTCGTCATATATATATATATTCACAGGCAAAGGCTTAAAAATTTGAAGATGATTATGGTAATAAGACCTAACACTTGAAAAATGTATATGTGTATGATTGCATATACTATCACATTTGAGTCTCACAACATCCTTAAAGGACAGGTTTAATCATTATTATCCCCACCTTACAGCTAAGAAACAAGTTCAGAAAGAAATTGCTTTCTTTTTTAAAAAATATTATTTATTTTACTTTAGAGAGTGAGAGAGAGATGAGGAAAGTATGAGAGTAGGGGGAGAGGCAGAGGGAGAGGACCTCAAGCAGACTCTCTGCTGAGCATGGAGCCCACCAGGAGGATCAGTCTCATGACCCATGAGATCATGATCTGAGCCAAAACCAAGAGTTGGACATTCAACCACCTGAGCCACTCAGGTGCCCCAAGAAACTGCTTTCTTAATGACATATATGGGTATAGAAGATGGATCTTGAACCCAGCTTCTCTAACTTTGTGATTATATGTAGCTCTTTCAAGTACGCTATTCTGTCCTTCTATTTTACTAAGGAAGGAGCAATAGTGTCACCATATTCTTACATTTTTTAAGGGCTACTATTAGAAAAATGAACAATTAGCTCACTATTATAAAACCAAAAAACTTAGTCAGGGAGGCAGAAAGATTATGCTAACAGAACCTTGAACTAATGAATAATAACCTTTTATCATGAATTATAATGTAATACCTGTAACATTTAGCTATAACAATATTTTAATTTAGTGAAGCTTTCTGTAGTAATGTTAGCATACTTATATAAAAATCAAGCAGAAAGGAATATTGAAAGAACCTTAATGGAAGCCATTACACAGACAACCTACACTCTCAGAATATTTATAAGTAAAAGAAAAATATTCTATTTCCTCATTTTTTTAAATTTATACATGAGAGTCAGGCAGAGACATAGGCAAGAAGCAGGCTAATATGGGACTTGATCCCAGGACCCCAGGATCACGACCTTAGCCAAAGGCAGACGTTCAACCACCGAGCTACTTAGGTGTCCCTCTATTTCCTCATTTAAGAAATGAAAACCAGTCAGACAACTTTGTCCTGAGGAAACTTGAGAAGTCACTGATGGCTTACTGGGACATACTTTTGGAATCCTTGTGTTCATCCTCCTTCTTTTCTTGTGATTCTTCTTCAATATTTCCCCTACCTCACCTGGAACACTTCCATGACAGTGTCCATCCAAATACATGAGCATTCTCTGGCAATATGCATTTTAGAGTGGTCTTTACTGTATTTCAAAGATGGTATTAGGTCTTTAGGGGAAAAAAAATAAGGTATTATAAGCTGAATTTTCAGGCAACAAGTGCTACCCCTACTGTGTCACTTGGTCATATACATTCTGTTATGTAGGCACTGGTTAGTATATGTGGAATAGTGATTATTTCTTTTCAATATTATCATTTCAGAACTGCTTGATTACACTGGAGATGGTAACTTGCTCCCTTTTATACCTAAGAGGCTCAACTTTATATTCTTAATTCATAGTTGCTGCCTTTTATACAAAACTCTTCAAAAACATGGGTCATTAGATTTTCTTACAACTAAAACTTAGAATAATACTTGGCACATAGTTAATAATGTGTAGGGATACCAAACATATACTTGTCAGAGAAAGCACTCTTCTCAGTTGAACAGATAATTTTCAGCATGCAAAACCACTCTAACAAACTGAGGTGGGTAAATTGGCCATTTCAGGGCAGCTTGGCTGCTCTTGATGTATACAATACAGAACAATGTCATAATAACACTGCGTTTATTTCTATAATTCCTGTGCAGTATAAAGGAAGTCTCCTAGGTGCTAAATAAGATTAACAGCAGTGAAAAAGTTGTTGTACAATAAACTCACAAATAATTAATCCATTCCAAGGGGATTTATAATACACCCTTTTGTGTGGAAATAGCACAACACAACAAAACACCTTAAGTTAGTGTGCATATATATAAATATTTATATATATAAATACTTAAATTATATATTTACATATACATGAATACATAGTTTAAAAGACCAGAAAAGGAAGTTGACTGGGATAGCAATTTGTCTTCTCATAGCCAGGAGGTCCCATTTCTCTTTAACAATAGGACAGATAAAGTCTTCTTGATTGATTTTTTTCTGTGGCTTGAGCTATGGTTCTGATGCTCTTTGCTGAGCATTCAAAGCCAGATTAGGATTCCAGATAAACCATGGTCTGTTATAATTAAGACCAGTAGGCAGTTTTAGGAGTTCCTTTAAAATAAATTACAGTGTATTTTCTCCATGAAGAGAATCAGGCAGCTAGGGCACAATGAGAAAGAGAATGAAAAGTAAAGGAAACGGGAAAATGCATTGGATGGTACCATTGATTGTTACCAAAAATTAATTTGTTCTTTTTCATGAACCTTTTCATCAGGAGAATCTCCATCAAGTGCAACATGATGTTTCCAATGAATGTCCTCAAGGCAACAGGAGTAAAAATTCACTCTGTGTCGCAGCAAATGCTAACCCTGAAATTGAACAGAAGAGATCAATTCAAGTCCAAACAATAACATTTAAACAAGTAATAAGAACGACTCCAGATCAAGGGATAATATAATTAAAAGTCAGCCTCTTGAGAACTGAAAAGGTTGGGGGTTAAAAAAAAAATCCAGTTTCAATAAAAAGAAACTTGTTGAAAAATGTAATCATATTTCAAAATAACTCATTTTTAGAGTAAAATATATTTTTTTACACATTCAATTCAGAATGGGATATTGAGCCTGAGTGTACAGAAGACAGGGCTGCTTTAGAGTGTTTTCATCATAATTGCTTTGATTTTCTTTGTTACAATTACTTGCAAGATCTCAGAGGGCAGATGATGGTTATTTCCATTTTTTTCAGAGAAAGAAGTGGACATAGAGACATTCAGGAATATATATCCAGGTAGTAGAGATAGAAACATTGGTTTTGTGAGTCCTTATCAAACATGGGTTCCTGAAAAGCCTTTTTTTAAAAAGCAAATGACAATCTAACAATATTTTCATGAAATGCTTTCTAATTTAAAGTTTAATTTAAATAATACATAATTTCTATACTTTTGCCCTTAGTTTTGAGATTTAAGGTTGACATGTTTCTGATTAATAAATGGATCACCTAGAGTGAATGTCTATAATATTTTAAAAGGTTTTTTTTTCAGTTGTAATTTTGAAATAATTTTAGACTTTAAAAGAATTATAAAAATAGAACAGGGATGCCTGGGTGGCTCAGCAATTAAGCAGCTGCGTTTGGCTCAGGGCGTGATCCTGGAGTCCCTGGATCTAGTCCCACATGGGGCTTCCTATATGGAGCCTGCTTCTCCCTTGGCCTATGTCTCTGCCTCTCTCTCCCTATGTCTCTCATGAATAAATAAATAAAATGTTTTTAAAAATAGTACAAAGAATCCCTTATGCACTTTACCCAGATTCTTCAATATATAACTAGAATTCACTGATCAAAATCAGGAACTTAACATTAATACAATATTAATTTTTAAATCTATAGACCAATTTTGCTAATTTTGCTAATTGACCCACCAATGTTCTTGTATGGATGGGGGTTCATTTTGTTGCCATGGATTCTTATTTTCCTTTAATCTGAAAAGGTTCTTTCATTGACCTTTGTCTTGCATAAACTTGATATTTCTCAAGAGTACTGGAGAGTTAATTTGTAAAATGTTTCTTGACTTAGTCTGATGTTTCTTCATGACTATGTTTTTAGTAAGAAAATCATAGAAATTATGCTGTGCCTTCTCATGGGATCATGTTTATTTCATGCTCATAATGTCCATATGTCTTATTACTGGTGAAGTTAAGGTCATATCTGTCAGATTTCTCCACTCTAAATTACTATTTTTCTTATTGTATTTAGTAAGTATCATGTATGGAGATGCTTTGAAATTGTGTAAATATCTTATTTCTCTTCATACTGTTGTGTAGCATCAATAGATGATTCTTGACTGAAACAATTATTATACATTTTTTATTCTAAACGTATTAGGTGGAATTCTGTTTTAAGGCAGAACCATATCCTCCCTACCTTTTGTTCATTCTTTCAATTTTTTGAAATGGTATGAACTCATGGCTTCTTATTTTACTCTATGAATAATAATCTAGTATTATCATTTTCTTTCTTTCTTTCTTTCTTTCTTTCTTTCTTTCTTTCTTTCTTTCTTTTTCTGAGATGAAGATTAATCTGTTAGAAGTGTTAGAAAAACAGGTTATAAAGGTAAATCCATGCAAGCTGGTAAAATCCCTTTTAGGGCTAAATTTCTATGCTATGGATATTCCCACACATTGGAATTCATCTGACATGCAATTTGCTACCACACCTTCCTTTGCTTGCATTATATTTATGAACCTAGAGACCATGACTGGGTTTTAAAAATAGTTTTTCTGAGCTGAAGTCTGATAATCTGCCCTTAGGCTAATCCTTGGGCTCAGCTAGACACTGCTTTGCTCTACTTCTAACCCTGCCTCAGGCTATCACCCAGAGCCCTTCACATATCCATTCCTTATATGCCCAGGGAGGCCCTAAACACAAAAAGTTCTTTTAGTTTTGTTTCTAATTTATCAAAATAATAACATCATCATTCCCCTCTCAGGAGGCCCTTCACAATGTGTAGGCTATTTGAGTTCTCCTCGTAGAGATTCTGAGACCAGGATTCATTTGTATATTTGAGAAGTTCTGATAACACAGGTAGAAATGTGATGAACAGAATGGAAAGCAGCCAGTGGAACATGTGCTATTAAGCAGGCTGACACACATCAGCACATAGACAGTGAAGTTTTCCAGGTTTCAGTGGGGGAAAAAGTCAGCATCTGCAAAGTTCCAAATACTGGCATTTGGGTATTGGTTAGAGACACTGAAAGATGCTAGAGTTATGGATAGGGCAAAGATGATGTCTGCTATCCAAGCCCTTTTGCATATTTTATTTTAATGCTCAAAAAGAATCATGCCACATAGGTAGAATAGATGTCATTTTCATTTTATAAATCAAGAAGCTGAGATTTGGAGAACCTGAGTTACAACTTTAAGGTGACATACTATAATGTATGTACATGAAGGATAGGGCTAGACAATCGCAGAGTGCAGGATAAATATACAGAATCTTCACTTCCCTTTTCTGGAACAGGGAGTTGCTAGTAGTAGGTTGACCCTGACAAGGAAGAGATTTGCTCCTTAGCTTTCTAAAGCGGACCCTGGGACCTCACAGCCACAGGAAGTCTTCAGACTTACTCCAAAGTGCAAAATGGCATGAACCATCCCCATTCTCAGTGATTTACATTTTGCTGCTCTGCTCAATGGATACCACTGAGTAATGACCTATATTTTATTTCTTACTGACTTACCTGCGCATTAGGCAGTTTCTATTAAAGTCCTAATGTACTAAAGCAAATGGCTGATCAGGAGATGGGCACATACAGCCCCAAAGTTTCCTTAGAGTCAACCACCATGAGTCAGTCAAGCTAATGCCTTGAATGTAAAGAATAGGAAATGTCTGAGCTAATTCAGCCCTAGAAACACAGGAAGTGTTCCATTTTTTTAATAGACATAAATGCAATTATAAATCTAAAAAAACAAGAATTGTTGAACAGCCAGATATTAATTAATTCATTTATTTACTCAGCTTAGTGATATAATTACTTATATAGAATTTATTTATTGATTCCTATTATGTGCCTAACTTTATGCTAAGCACCACCACTATAGAAATACATGTCACTGTCCCTGCTTTTATGGCGCACACACTCTTAGGAAAGTATGGAATGCAAGGAACTTCCTGAAAATTGGAAACATTTGTTATGCAAAATGATGTAGTGTACAATAGAATAAGGGATGGTAGAAAATGAAACTGGGTCCAGATGGTCAAGGGCCTTTAATGTGATGATAGAGATTTTGAATTGTTTTAGGTAACAAGGAGTCACTGGATTTTACTTTAAAGCAGTGGGATGACTTACAAACAATATCAAGAAAGTGAAGAAAATTACTTCTCCCTCAAACAATTTGGCAATCTGGTTCTTAAACACTACTCTTTCCTTCAAAGAAATGCCATGCTATTAAAAATGACCTCAAAATTATGTGGGCCATTTGGTCACATTTTTTGAGTAAATTTACCGTGTTTGTTTTCTTAGCACATCCTTTGCTTATTGATATTTTATCCATGATGCTGATCCACCTGCAGAGAGCATTGAAAAACATGTAGATAAATGCAGGGAATATTTTAGGCTATAGATCTTTGTATTGCTTTGTCTCTTGCAGATATTTTTTTTTCAAAAGAAATTTCTGAGTATGTCCCTGCAGAATAATTCTCTTATTGGCTCAGTGAAGCAATGAAAAATAGGAGATGAGAATGTCCAAGAAGAATATCAACACCAATAACATATAATTATTGAGGTTTTGTTATGTTCCAGGCACTATGCCAGGCACTGCAGGTGGAATTGTAACACGGGTAGATTCATTCCCATCTGACAATTGGGTAAATGGGAAAGCAGAGCTGAATCATGGAGAGAGCAGGATATTTGGAGACAGAGACGTGAATGCCACATTAACACTAGAAAAAGTGCCTCACTTCTTTGTCTTGATTTATTGTTTATAAATTAAGATAGTCTACTTACATACTTATTGTATATAAATAAGATAACCTGCTTTTTATTTATTTCTTAAATTCAATTAGCCAACATCAAGTACATTTTTAGTTTCAGATGTAGTGTGCAATGATTTTTCAGTTACTTATAACATCCAGTGTTCATCACATCATGTGCCCTCCTTAATGCCCATCACCAAATTACCCCATCCCCCCACCCACCTCCCCTGCAGCAACCTTAGTTTGCTTCCTATAGTTAAGAGTCTCTCGTGGTTTTTCTACCTCTCTGATGACTTTTTATAACTCTCAGGCCCCATCAATCTCTTCCTACTGACCCTGCTCTATTCAAGTATTTATTTATTCTTTAAAATTTATGACATGTTTCTATATTTATTTACTTCTCCTCGCATTAAGATACAATTTTCATCAGGGCAGAAATGTTATCAGTCTTGGCTACTGTGGTAGATAGAAAAATGCTCCCTCAAAAATGTCCATATTCTAATCTCTAGAAACTGAATATTTTATTTTATTTTATTTTATTTTATTTTTTTCTGAATATTTTATATGATATGGTGAAGGGGATTAAGGTCGCAGATTGAACTAAATTTACTAATCATCTGATATTAAGATAAGGAAAGTGCTGGGATTATCCAGGTGTTCAGATACAAGACCATAGTGGTAGCAGTGTAAAGATGCAGCTCAGCATTGCTGACTTTATAAATCAAAATATGAGTCCACAAACCATGGAATGTGGGTGACTTCTAGAAGCTGAAAATAGTAAGAAAGTAGAATATCCCCTAGAACCTCCAACAGTAACACAGACCTACTAACACTTCACTTTAGTCCAGCAAAACCCATCTTGAACATCTGAGTTCCAGAGATGTGTAATAATTTTGTACTGCTATAAGCCACTAAGTTTGTGACAATTCTGATGTTACTGCATGAAAACAAATATAAACAATACATAAATTAATGGGTGTGGGTGGACTGTAATAAAATTGTATTTACAGATACAGGCTGAATTTGGCCCATAAGCTGTACTTTGCTGTCTCCTGTTAGACTCAGTATTTTACACTTCTTTACACTTCTTCACAGAACACTGGCTGTAGCTTCTTTACCCTACTGATTGAAAAAATACATATGCATGTATAAATTTATTAGCCTCCTTCAACAATTCCATTCCTCCCCTCCCTAGGGGCTGAAGGTTTAGGTCTAGGGAACTGCTGTTATGGTGGAAGTAAATTAAATGTGCAAAGAACTAAAACACAAAAGTGAACACTCTAGAAAAGAGATTTGAACATAGGTCTTTGGGAATTTATCTAGGAAGGTAATCAATAGGGTGTTGGAGAATGTTTGGTATGTGAGTGGGGTGTGGCTGGATGTGTACAAGCTTGTTGAAAATTATATGAGCCCATAAAGGCTTGGAGCCCAGAAAACATGTGATATACAAGTAAGGAAGGAGAGAATAGGGGTGAATGTGCAGACTACATGAAAGGGTGGGAGGTTAAAATGCTCTCAGAATGTAATCTGCAAATTAGGTCTTCAAGAGCCTTAAGCGTTAAGTCTAAGACCTATGTTTTTGGAATCAGTAATTTCTTGCTACCACATAAATCTTAGGATACTCTATTAATTTGCACCATAAGACATTTCTCAATGTTCAACTTGCTGAGAAAATGCTTGATATTGCTTTCAAGATACGGGGTCCTTCTGTTTTTTAGATTTTTTTTTTATTTTGTTATGTTTTGGCTTATTACACTCTGGAAAAATGTGTTCATAAACTCCAAGACCTTTTAAGATATCAAATGCATTTTTAAAAATTGATGAATAATAATGAAAATGACCTAGGAGTTTCCTCACTCTATCTTTCTGCCAGCTTATTGTTGTCCGTATTAATATACTTTGCTATATCTTACCTACTCTGGTTTAAAAATCCACTAGGGATGAAACTATTGAAATAATTTACAGTTTCTTCCCTTGATAAGTTATCACACTGCTCAGATCAATTTCTGTTATTTTCAGAGTAAACTTCTTTTCTTAAGGCCGGCCTATGATTCCTTGCTTCATTGCTAAGAAGGAGATTCCTTCCTCTCAAGCTTTATCTTTTTGTATGCTTTCCACATATAGCTTCATAGTTCATCATATTATACAGCTTCAGAATTGAATCATATTATACTAGGCAAATCCAGAAAAATAAGTATGTCTTTATATATCAGCCTTCCCTGACATCTTCCCATGATGTAGTACGTTACCAGGAAAAGCCCAAGCACATCATCAAAATATTGCCTTCCCTGTTTCTTCTCACTTGTTGGCATTTGGTACAAGAAATAGTGTTTGATGTCTAGTCACATGGCAGAAAAGTAACTATGATTTTAACAGAATTTTAAAAAAAGAAAACAAAAAACCTCAAAACAAACGAACTATATGACTTTTTCAATTTTCAGGCTAAAACCATGTTTGGGATTATGTGTGTGTTTCTGTGTTTGTGTGTTTATGTATTATGTGTGCATTCACATGTGTGAATGTAGATGAGTCATAATAGTATCCTAGGACTCTAAGTAACTGGAAGAAATTTAGAATCACATTTCATTTATAATCATATTTCTGCAGATATACATAACAGATATACAGTATGCTTAGCAAGAAGCATTATCATACACACTGTGTTTAAGAATCAGTACTTTTATTTACAAAGAATTACCTAATTTGGGGTGTACTTAGTGTTTAATAGTCCTTTGAAGAAATCAATGGAAAACAAAGTGAGAGTTTTGTAGGAAGACAGGGAATCACAGGGGAGAAAGAAGGTCAAACTAGGCAACCAAAAGGACAAAGAGTGGTATTTATGATCATCTTTAGAGCACTGATTCTCTGAGACTCAAATACTTGATTCCAACTAATTTCCCACTGTTAGAACCACATACTCTCTCTGAGTTGAATATCAATTTATGCATCTTTGGTCATGCTTCTGATTTGTTTTATCTCTATTATAGTGCATTTTTCAATGTATTATCATTCTATATATATAACTTTTATTATCCCTTCCAGGTCATTGCCATAGAACGCCAACCACATTAAAGATAACCCCATTTGTCTGATGAAAGAATCTTGGTGTTGAGTTGTTTGCCTAAGTGAAACTGTGAAAAAAAAAATTTAGCCCATTTTGCATCAATTTTTTAAGTGAAAATGTCTTGAACCCTGTATTAAGAAATTTCATAGGATCCAAATTCAAAATATATAACATACTCCTTCCCCCCATTATGTGCTAACTCACACAACAGAAGCAACTTAATAGTTTTGGTTAACTAGCTGTTTATAATTCCAAGCACCTCTTCATTCATGACTCTTTATGAGGTGGATAGTTGGAGGATTTCTTCAGCATTTTCAGTGTTAGAATTTTTCTAATATTTAATTCATAATTAAAAATAAATTTGCAAACACTGAATTTTTTTATTCCAAGCAATTTAGAAATTATACGTTTTAAGAAATATATATTAATGGAGATGCAACTGTCAACATCATTTATTTTACTTTGAAATATTCAAATAGGTATCTAGAATTATGCAAGAAATATATATTAATGGAGATGCAACTGTCAACATCATTTATTTTACTTTGAAATATTCAAATAAGTATCTAGAATTATGCTTTTATACCTTGTCTTTGTCCCTTTATGTGAGGATCCCTCTCTGAACCAGGTAGGTGTATGAAACTGCTCTGGATTTCAATTTTGGGGAAACTGGTGTTAAAGTATGTAGGAGTTTTCATTTATAATCACATTTCTGCAAATATATATAACAGATGTACAGTGAACTTTGTAGTTTTGCATGAATTTTAATAAAAATATAAGCTTTGTAAATTTGCTTGTTTTAATTATATGTTTATTATGAGACACCATTAGAAAAAAAATCCCTGCGTAGTATCTGAAACTCTGATACTGTGAAGTATCAATATATTTTCCTTATATAAAGCTGTGCAGATAATAAAAAGTTTATGCTTTTTATTTCATGGTTGTAAATAAGGAAGAAAAGTTTTACAAGTTTGTATGTTGTATGTTTCCAATAAGGAAGCTGAACATGAAGAGTCAGCACACATTTTGTTTAGAATTCACATATGCTTGTTTTTTCCATGTGATTTTTTTCTATTTTTTTTTTTAAAAGGAAAACACTTGTCCATCAGTGCCCAGACTCAAGTAAGAAATGTTTGCAACTAGAAATCATCATCGATGTTGAGTTGTTTGCCCAAGTGAAACTATTAAAAAAAAATAGCCCCTATAAGGGGTCCTTAATTACAGCCCTTAATTTCTGCCCCAGGAGAATCATTTACAGAAATTGAATTATTTTAGAATAATTTTCTTAGAACAGTCGTGTTCCTAACAGGTCAACTGCAGGTTCTGAAAGAAATCTGTATGAAAGAAATCACACACCTAAGCAAGCTTGTTTTGCTTCACCTCTAGGATCCAAGACTGTTCAGAGCACTGAAAATTCTCTGAATAAAAATTCAGAAAATTCTCTTTATAGAAATCATTTATAAAGGTTAAAGGGAGAGAGACCCACAGGGAGCTAAAGGATCAAATAAGCTTTTGCCCAGGGAGGAGAAGCATCATCATTCTGTTTGTAGATATTATTTATATATTTTTGTTATAGGTAGGTAATATGTATCTTCAATCAGTGGACAAATATATATGGACTATCTACAGTGTAAAAGACTGCGCTAGGTGCTCTGGGATGGATGGTCCATGTGGTGGGCAGAATTCTGAGATGGCCTTGAGACTCCTGCCTCTTAGTGTACACGCCTCATGCAATTCTTCTTCCTGAATGTGGGCACAATATGTAGAGAGGATGGTATATAGGTTCAGGGGATTTTGTAGGCATGATAATGTTACTAATCAATTGACTTTGAGTTAATCAAAGTTAATCAAAATTAACCCAGTAGGCCTGGGGGAAAGGGGTAGAGGGACAAAGAGAAATGGAAAAGAAATAACAACAAAAAAATTCTGTTGTCAGAAGTAGCACCAGGTATTCCAAACCTAGAAAATTCAAAGGAAGATAAAAGGACAGCTGCTGAAGAAGAAAACAAATTGGTCTTCACTGGGCTCCCACTGGGCTTTGGAAACATCAGCAGCAGGTTTAGTTTTGGAGATTTCTCAGAGTGATTCTAGACAGAAGACAAAACTCTGCATGCTTTAATACTGACTTAACAGCCCATTTGATCCCTGCGTATGCCCACCCTGCCATCTGCAGCTGACTCCTCCGTAGCCAACACTCCTTTCAACACATGTATATTACTACCTGTCCCTGTTTCTGGTTGGTTTTACCACTGCACCTTTACAAACAGTTTTCACTCATTTTTAGTCTCCCCCATCAGTCTGGTCTGTGTCTCTGTATTTATAAGGAACTTTCATTGGATATAGTGAATATCTCTGTCATAGCATTGATCACAGTTTTGTGTTTATCCACTACCTTATCTGTCTTTCATTCTGCTATGGCTGCTGTGAGTTTCTGTAACAAGTCTTTACAATGTACCTTTAGCCTATCCAATGTCTAACAAATATTAAGTGAACAAGATCTGCTTTTATGAATGAATTGGTAGGACCAAACATAGATTTTTAAAAACTGTGAATCATTACACAGTTTCCCATCCTGTTAGTGTCTCCTTCCCTAGAGTTAAGAAGACATACATTTTATGAAGATCTCTAAAGCAGATGGTACAATCTAATAGAAGTTTGGAGAATAATGGAGTTAGAACCACATGAAAGTGTCACACTTGGAAGTAGGGTCAACTTGCTATGACTAAAGAAAATCAGAATAGAGAAAAATATTGCAAAGGCTACAGTGAAAGATTTACCAACAATGCTACAGAGGGATATGTTTTGAAGTTTTTGCAGTTTCTCTAGAATATGAAGTGTCAAGCATAAAGTACTATGAATGGTACATCAAAATTTCAGATCCTTCTATTTAAATGTAATCCTGCTGCTAGAACAGACTCTATTTTGAAATATGACAATACCTTCTGATCTCTTTTGCCTTGTTTTTCATTACGGAGTACATATTCAGGATAATAGGATGTCTCTCTTTTAGCAGCACATCTGTTCCTGCTCCATTGTCTTCACTTGAAATCATAATTTCCTCTTTGGGAATGTACAATTGGTGGCAAGTAGAGATGATTATGATGTAATAAACAGAAACGATGACTTCAGGTGGGTAATAATGGTTAAGAAACCAAGGTTTTTGCTTCCAAGTAAATTCCTCTGCTGATTGAAATGAGGAAAAAACAAAACCAAAGTCTATGTGAAGCCTGAGCAGAATGCCTTAGAATTGAACAGCCTCCCTTAGACCATCTCTGATTTGAGGCTGTCTATTCCTTATGGTTTGTGTCACAGCTGTTTTGGTTAAAAACCTTTGTTATTGTCATATATACATATAATGTGGGTGCGTGTCTGTGAATCTTAAATCAGTTTCAGTTTATTATTAGATAATATAAAGAGTAGAAACTTTCTTTGGAACAGATTTGGATGGAATCCTGACTGAAATACTTTGTTCTGTGATGTTGAGCATATTATTTAACCATTTTGAGCCTTAATGCCTGCTTCAGTAAAACTTCAGATGGAAATACCAACTTCTTTGTTCTGAAAATTTTAGATAATATTTTTAACATGCATCTTCAAATGTATGAGCCAGTATGTCTAACCATGAAAGTACTCAATATACAGTAGTTCTTATTGTTCTGTGAAAAATCATCCCCAAACATCATGTGACAGCTCTGTGTCTTTAGTTTCAAGTTTCTAGTATTTAGTATTGTGTTTGCCAGGGTTTGTCTTAGGTCCCTGAGTGCTGATTCCACATTTTGCCTTTCAATAAAAGTAATCTAGCTTATTTTCTTACCTGCTTATACCCATCTGCAAAACAGGAGCTCCTGCCTAACTTAATTTCTACAAACAAGCATTTTGAAAGCT
Source organism: Canis lupus dingo (assembly GCF_003254725.2). Taxonomy (NCBI): domain Eukaryota; kingdom Metazoa; phylum Chordata; class Mammalia; order Carnivora; family Canidae; genus Canis; species Canis lupus. Next base: position 22,406,628 of record NC_064265.1, read on the forward strand.
TGAAAAAACTGATGAACTCTTTTTAAATAAAAATTCTTATGGAGACCTAATTTTGACTAACTTTATAAATACATAATTATTTATATTTATAAAGTTATATTTATTATGTTCTTTAAATATATACACACACATAAGATGTAGAGTCTTTGTGCTTAAAGCTATTTATAATCATAAATAACAGCAAAAATTAACAATTTAATGATAAAAATTCTACCAAATTAACCCCCCCGCTACACACACACACACACACACACACACACACACACATCCACTATAAACACTATCTTGACTTCTAAAACCCATACATTAATTTTGCCAGTTTCCTTTTCGATCTCAGGAAAATGGAATTTTAAAATGTGTATTCTTTCGTGTCTGGTTGCCAAACATTGTTTATGAGATAGACCTAGCTGTTTTGTATCTAGGATGAATTAATTCTAATTCTAGCCATGCTAGAGTTTGATCAAGTCTCTTAGTGCAGGGGGGTGTCCTGTGCTGAGAGTTCTATAGCTCTCAAACATTAACATTCAACTGTATTCTGAGATAGGACCTTCAGGAGGTAAATAGGGTAAAATGAGGTCATAAGGGTGTGGTCCTAATCTGATAGTGTTGTCCTTATAAGAGGAAGAGACTCCTGAGATCTCTTTCTCTCCTCATGAGCAAAGTGACAAAACCATATGACAGCAAAAAAGCAGCCTTTGCAAACAAGAAAGAGAGCCCTTACCAGAAAGAGTCAGCTGCTACTTTGATCTAAGGCTTCCAGTCTTCAGAACTGTGAGAAAATAAATTTCTGTTGTTTAAGTCACCCAGGCTGTAATATTTTGCTGGGCCCTTCTAGCAAGCTGGTACACCTCGCTACATTTAAAATCATGCTAGGTATCAATTTTAACATTCTGTGATAATACATTTGCATGAGTATACACACAGACACATTTTTATTTAGAAACCAAAAACAAAGAGTTTTTTTTAAAACTAAGGATGTTTACTAGATATGCTAATTCCAGTCTCCCTCTGGGACTTAAAAGATTTGTTTATAGTTAAGCAGTATTTATACTCATTTATACTAACTTCAAAAACTGAAGGCATTGCAAAAGATGAAATGTGAATTGCGTTTAATACCACTAAGTGGACCAAATCAGATGCTTTTTTTTTTTTACTTAATATTGATGCGTTTGAAAAAAAAAAATATTGATGCGTTTGGATGGATTAACCATTCAAATGTAATTAATAAAAAGTATCCAGAGAATAAAAGAATAAATGTAAAATATTTAGAACAGTGCCTAGAACACAGTAGATATGCAATCTACAGTAGTGTCCTTCTACCCTTCCCTCACTGTTTATCACAGTATTACACAAATACAAATGTATATACACACATCTCCTTGCCTTTGTGGCTTTCATAACCTGTAACTATAACTTCACACAACCGTTTTCTATTTAATACAGTACCTAACAAACAGAAGTGATATGTCTCATCCTTTAAGGGATATCAACAATCAATTGAAATGATGATACATCACTATCATTATTATAAAAAGTGTAAAGTTACACCATGATAATCTATAATAGAAAATGACAGTTCAACTCTATAGTTTTTATAGTTTTTATCAAGAGCCTGAATATATTTCCTAATTCAGGCTTGTGTATGTAATTATACAGAGAATTGGGATTTATTGTACTAGTTATTTGTGACTATGGTTACCAACTGGTTCTTTGTTTTTTAGAAGTTTGGTAAATTTTCACCATTTTTTATCAGCATTTAGTCTCACCAGTTTTTCAGTTTTGAAAGGAAAGTGACAAAAACAGCAAATTGATCCTCACTGTTTTTGCCTGATTTGCATTTTAAACATATAATGAGATAGCTGTTAACATACAACAGTACAGAAAAGCTAGCTTGCAGTAAATGTCTAAATTGGCCCATGTGGCAATGAGCAATGGGTTGAAAATAAGATTAAAAACTATCTTTCCACTGTAGAATAAAATCATTATATTTAGTTTGTAAGACTCCTTCAGGAAAGTTTGGTTTGTTTTGCTGCATCTGGAAATAATTTAGGAACCAAAAAAAAAAAAAAAAACAATGATTTCCCTTGGGATCATATCTGACACAAATACGTAGATCATTCAAAACCTACATAATTGAATTGAATGATGTGTCATGATTCTTCTTCCTTTGATCACAAAGCTTCAGCCAATCCAGTACTTATGAGATGTATGCATCTGTCTCACTAATTTCTGTCAATTTCTACTTAGTCTTAGTTCCGGTTGCAAAAACAAAGTACCATAGACTGGATGGCTTATAAACAACAGGAGACTATTTCTCACAGTTCTTAAGGCTTATACCCAAGATCAGAATGCCAGCATGGTCGGGGGTTTGGTGGGAGCCCCCTTCCAGGTTGTAAACTGTTGTCTTCTCACTGTGTCCTCACATGGTGGAAGAGGTGGGGAAGCTCTGGAGTGTTTTTTTTTTTTTTATTTTTTTATTTTTTTATTTTTTTATTTTTTTTTTTTATAAGGGCACTAATCATTCACAAGGGCTCTGTGACTTCATGAACTAATCACTTCCCAAATGCTTTTCAGCTCCTAATACCATCTCACTAGAGATTCCACTTCAACATATGACTTTTGGGAAGACACAAATACTTCATCTATAGCAGAGTTCTTATCAAATCAACATTTATTTATTTTTAAAAATATTTTATTTATTAATTCATGATAGACACACTGAGAGAGGCAGAGACATAGGCAGAGGGAGAAGCAGGCTACCCTTGGGGAGCCCGATGCAGGACTTGATCCTAGGACCCCAAGAGCATGACCTGAGCCACAGGCAGATGCTCAACCACTGAGCCAACCAGATGCCCTCAAATTGACATTTAAATTTTTTTCTTTCCTCTGGTCAGTGAAAAACACTTCAAAAAGATGCTTTTAGATAAACATTGTTTAAGTAAAATTAGACACACCCTGTAATGAAATTAAATATAAAATCTAGTTAAGAGATCAAGGAACTGATAGTTCCATGATGTCTCAAATGCGGCAGGGAAGATCTACTCTTTTATACCTCTCCCACTTTTAGTTTCTCCCAAACAAAGATGCAGCTCATTTTATTGAATTGCATCTTGGAACTCTTATTAAATCATTTGACCAATAGGAAAGACAACTGTGCATTAAAAGGTCAGGCACATAGACATGGATGTTATTCTCTCTTTCTTCTGGTCCCTTACATGCCAAAGCAGGAAGCTATTCTAGGGCCTACTATGAGGGAAGTTTTAGAGATCACTCTTAAGCTCAGATTTTGCCTCTTCTATTTATGCTGCAAGATCAGTTAAGACAGCCTATGCTGTCTGTATATCTTGAAATATTTCTGTTCCTCAGTGTACTGTGGCTTGGTAATCAATCAGCTTCTGAAAACTGGCTTACAGCAAAATTTAGACAAGAGGAGGAAGATACCCTTGAAGGCTTTGGGTTATATCACTAATTCCAGATCACTTTTCCAGACTGCCATGCACTGCAGTTATGAGCACAAGCCCAGTCAAAATAAAATCTGCCCGTAATTCCTATTTGTGATTGTTTTTTTGTTTAAAAATTTCCTTTGGGATTTTCAAGGGCAGGCATGGATATGTTTGGGGCACAATTTGACATCCTGAGTCTCATGATCATAACAAAGTATTAATATCATGAATACATTGAGTATTACATTTGACTCAGGATTAAATATAAATGTAGCGCTTACATATATTTATATATGTATGTATTATATTTATGTATATGTTATATATATGCAATATATATGTATTTTATATATGTGTGCATGAGTGTGGGTATGTATATACACATCCTGCTTCAAGCACTAATTTCAGGCACATTTGTCATAGACTACTGTTGAAATTTTCTACATTGATCTTTAGAAACAATACTGATTTCTCTATAATACAGATTTGAAATATTTGCTAGTGGCATTATGGAATAAAAACTAGGCCTGGACAACTGGGTCCTGGTTTGTAATTTGTTGGTAACTCCCCAAACAACTCAACATTTCCATTTATAAAAGGGAACAGATCTTTGCTCAGATACTTTATCGGACTGTAGTATCTTCAGTCAATCTTTCATCCACTCAATAACTACATTTACTGAGTGTTACAATGTGACATAAATATTCTAAACTAGTGGTTCAGGAAATAAATGTATAAAAAAATCTCCACTTGCAGAAGGCCTAAATACTTGTGAAAACATTTTGACAGGTATTCACTTATACTTAAATATAAATAATATGGCATGATTTCATTGGTTAGGAGCTTTGCTATAAGGACAATTTCCCCAAGGAGATTCAGAAGAAAGAAAAGGCAAATGCACAACAATTTATTGAGCTGTTACTATATTCTAGCCAATGTTGTCCAATAAAATATTCTATAGTAATGTAAATATCCTTTTCCTGCACTGTTAAATATGGTAACCATTCATCACATGTGGCTATTGAGCACTTGAAATGCAGTGCACAACTGAGGAATGAAATTTTATTTTAATAATTAATTAAAAACCTAAATTTAATCCAATATGTGATTACCATATTGGATTGCACAGTAAAATCCATATTAAGCAACTTTTAGGAAGTATCTTATTAACTTTAGTTAATAAAATGTACTTAATAACTAATAATAATTAGCTTTATACTCTTACTATTAATTTTATTCTACAGATATAAAGACTGTAGTGTAGAACAGTTAAATAATTTGCCAAAGGCACCCACTCTGTAAGTGGCATAACTGAATTTTCAAGCCAAGTAGGACTATGCTCTAACTCATGGTTTGTTAGGTAGCTTCCCTCTAGCTACAATGAGTTCCAATGATAGGAAAATTGTTACATATGTTTGGAACTAACAACAGATGAGAAACTATGATGCTATAAGTAAAAATTATTAAAGTAATATAGAAAAAGAAAAATATTTATGAGAATAAAGAAAAAAAGAAAAATATTTAGGAAAAATGAAAATAGCAGAATGCAAAAGAATACAAATTTTCCAAGAGTAATTGTGTAAAATAATATGAACAAGATAATAGTAACATGCAAATTTGAACACTGATTCTTTTTTTAGTGCTAATATTATGATACATTTTAAGAGTCTTTACTGTTTGTAACTTTTACTAGATTTAATTTTGTTTTTGTTGGTCCTCTTATATTGAACAAGTAGCAACACAGGGATAGGTGGAGACATGCAGAGAAATTCATTTGTTTGTCCTTCAAATTAGGACAGGCCCAGGAATGACTATGAGTTTGTGGTTATTGCAAGCTGTCCTATAACTTCCTATCTGCCCTGCTAACAAATTCTCAAATTTCTTCAAAAGGAAAACTACATCCAATCCTATGGAATTGAACAGTTTAATCCAAGCCAGTTATGACTATTTCATTCTTCTTTGCCATCTGCTTACTTTTCCCAACCACCCTTGGACCCAGAGACGGCCACACTATCCTATTGTAGCTAACTGGACATAAAGAGAGACTAGTGGAGGGAATCTTAAAAAAAGGATTTTACTTCTTAACAAAAGGAAAGCTCCTTTTCTACCTGCCTTCTTCTCTTTCTGTTTAGAATGTGATTTGGTGATGCTCTGCTTGCTTGGAGCTGCAACTACCATTTTGTGCCCACAAGAGAAGGAATATAGGTGAACAAAAAAACTCATATCCCTGATATAGTTGAGATGCTGTCCAAAAAAAAAAAAAAGGGAAAAGAAAATATATCTCTATAATTTGTACTGTAATTTAATTGTTGTCTTTTCTTTAAGCCACCTTTTATAGAGTATTCTGTTACCTACAGCTTAAAACTGTTCTAATAGATTCAAGTTCCCTCGCCTCACAAGCTGTGGTTTCCATTGTGTGGAAGATACATGAAGTCGGGAGGCTGGGTATTAGCTTGCCTCTGTGGTACAGGCTTTCCATAAATCTCCATAAAAGACAAAGTTGCCGTGCAAACCATCAGGCCACAGCTGAAAAGACTTGCTAACCAGCATAGTTAAAATCTATAAAGCAGCAGGGACCTAAAAGATCCAGAAATGCCTATTTTTAAATTCTGCTCTCTAACATGAATATATTAAAGTTGCTGAAGTCTCTCTACAGATGATATTTGGGCTGGCATTTCTGTAAGTGGAAGAGATTATCTTTTGCTTACAATTTGTCACTTCTAACTGACTGTAGATCACAGCAGTTTAGAAGCTTAACCCCTTTCAGTTCGGCTTTCTTCCAGCATTTACAAAAATCCTTTTAGCAGCCTGATGAAAATAGCAGCAGCAAAGCAATTAGGTGTAATCCTGAACATCTGCCGGCCAAGCCAGACCAATAAATGCTTTCTCCTATTTTAGTTACACACAACTCAAAAGTCTTGTTGAAGGTCCTGGCAAAGTGAAAAGAATGAAAGATCTTTCAAATTATATACACTGAAATTCAACTCTAAATACTTCCTTCCAATTCTCATGGCGAATACCAGCCATCAATGTCAGTGAAACTTAGTGCAATAAAGTTATTTTGTGTCTGGATTCATTGGCACAAAATAACTAAAATTGGATTTCAGTCCAATTTAGGAAACATTTCACAAATGCCTACTAGTCCTAAGTGCTCTCAAAAGTTGGACATAAAGATATGCCCTCAAATGTCTCATAGTCTAAAGGCATGTGTAATCTGTTTCTTCAATATAGCATACATTGTTTTATCATAGATTCATAGTATCACAAATCTTAGCATTTGCAGAAACCTATGGCAAGACATATTCTCATTTATAATTAGTCTTTGTTAATTTCTGAGGTACTGTTAAATAAGTAAGCAACCCAGAGGAATTTGGTTAACTTCCAAAGTATAAAGTAGAGAATTTTCTGACCTGAGCCAGTGGAGTACAACCTAAATTAATAACCATAATAATGACAAAGCATGCTTAGGTTTTATTATATCACATGATGTGTTGGAAATTTACAAATCTCCCGGTTTTCTTTGGCTAAATAGCCACAGAATCTTATCTTTCTGCCCAACCAAATGAAACAGTTTTTTTAAAATCACCAGCTAACATTCTATATGCAGCTCCTTGTAAGCAAGAAAACTAGGTTTTACTAAATGTGTTTTGTACTGATTTCAAGGTAATTGAGTTTTTTTATGTTCTTTACACTAGTTATGAAGAAGCTCACATATGTGCATGCTCTCTCTCAGCCCTCTCCACCAAAAAATGCAGAAAGCCTCAAGTCCTCTATTTCATAAAGGTCAATAATGATGCCCAAGTAATAGTAATGCTGGGTCTCTGCAAACAGGTGCCAAAAGAAAAATAAAAATGCAAAAGAGTTATTGGAGATAATTCCTATGAGGCAAAGAAAGAAAAGGCAAAAATATCCAGGGAAAGACTTCTCACCATGATGCTGGTCTCACACTTATAAAAGGAAGGGAAGGAAGCAGGATTGGACAGGAAGGCCCTGAGACTGCATGCAGTGCAGCTCTTGAAAGTCTCAGCCAGCAACCAGAAGTTTCAGTGCAAAGATTGCCTATAAGAGGGGAGCCAAAATGACCACAAAGAGTAGGCCCTTGAATTTCCATCATGCTTAGGCATTGGCTAAGGGCTGCCCAGAAAGTCTGTGGCCTTGAATTGAAAGCTGAAACAAATCTTGAAATGCTGGGACTCAGCTAACTGCCCTCCTTGCAAACAGATCCTCTTTCAGAAGATGTGAGTGACTCACCTCCAAGGCTGCAATAGTGAACTGGTAATGATCTTTATGTTTTTCCATCAGATATTTGGCAGTTTTCTAATAGGCCTGTATGTCCACACAATTTCATTTAATGCAATATATTTATTTAATGTGTCTTCAAATGCTATCCTAATGAATTGGTACTATTGCATTTTAGGACCGACCACATTTTATCATAATGCGCACCCCTGAGAAATCTGTCATTAAACAGATGATAATGCTGTTTTATTCCAGGAATACATGTGAGAATTGAAAATTTTACATGCAAAATATACAGCTAAGTTCTGGTCATATAACTTAGTACCAAAAATGGAACCAGAATGCTTGAACAATACCACCAGGACACAGTGACATTGTTTACTTTTCCCCCATCCTTCTCTTAGATCTTTTATTCTCCATGTTGGTTTGACATTTTGCCAGGCACTTCATTAGGTTGGACATAATTCAAACCCTAATGCCTGAGATGAGAGGGAAGCTTGGTTGGCAGTGGAGCAGATATCCCCCAAATTATAAATTGCCTCTATACTGGGTCACAGGGCAGTTTTTTAAATAGCATTCAGCAAATTATATAACCTTACTATAAGAATGTGACTTTATCTATTTGATACTATTCATACTACAAAATTGAGTAGTAATGTCTCCTCCAACTTTTTTCTTATGATTGCCTTTAGTTTTATATTAATGAATAGTGAGACTAAAAAATTCAATTTTTAATGTTCTATTAATATAAAACCAAAGCATTAATAAAAAAACTTGAAATTATAAATTAAAAAATATTATGCCAGAACCATATTTAAATTTAGTATTTAATTCTACATGATACTAAATTAATAATTAAATATCTATTTGAGTGATACCTGGGTGGCTCAGTCAACGGTGAAGTATCTGCCTTCCACTCTGGTTGTGATCTCGGGATCCTAGGATGGATCCTTTGTCAGGCCCTCTGCTCAACAGGGAGTCTTCTCCCTCTCCCTTGCCCTCTGCCCCTCCCCACCTCGTATACATGTGCTCTCTCTCTCTCTCTCTCTCTCTCTCTCTCTCAAACAAATAAAATATTTAGAAAAAAATCTGAAAAGGCCATTAGTGTTATGCCATTTAAAGTAGAAATAATGATTATCAGTTTTTATATCTCAAGGAGTAAGCTGTCAATAACTGTAGCCAAAAGAGAAAATGTCTTCTGTAGTTTGATAATTTTATAAAAATCATATAAGTGTGATATCAGAAATAATGTTAACAATGACTTCTAAAAGCAAAGTTGTAGCTACATTTTGAAATAGATGGCATAGCTCTATTTTTAGTAAGAAAGTATAATAGCTATTATTGAATAATAAATTGCGAATTGTTTCTGAGCCTTACAAAAATTATATCATGCTCTATATATCATATATGTCATAAATATGTGGTGTATATGCATAATATATATAAATCTATACTACAAACACACATATATATGTACATATGGGATTATATATAAAGTTTCCTTTTAATTAAATAAAAGACATTTTATTGGTCTAGGGGATTTGTGGGAGACATAGGCACTGGACTAAGGTGGTATAGGCCGTTCTCAAGATACCCTCTCAGGTTCAGTGCTCACTAAAGGATCAGCTGGCATGGACAAAGATGCAGTCAGGAATCCCACTGACATGATCCAGGGCCCCATCCCAAGGACTCCATAAAGGCTCTAGCAGGGGCAACCTCTTCTGGAATGAGTGGGGGATCTTTGGGCACACACTGTGTATCTACCACTGTCCAGCCTGGTCAATGTAGATAATAAAAGTGATGTTCACGGGTTCGGGAACATAGCCCAGATTGCAGGTGGTGGAAGTGTTTTTTTTCCAAGGGTATCCACGTATTGCCAGTTTAACTATCTCCCCATTTGGGTCCACCTTAAATTTCTGGGCCAGGGCCTCTTCCACCATACAAATGTATTGTATACGTATGTATACCATACAAGTTTTGTTGAATTGACTTTGTCATTCAAATTTTCGCAGCATTTTTTATTTTAGTTCTATAACTTAGATTGGGAAAAAATCTTATTCACGTGCATCAAGAGTTGAATACGAATGTTCATGGAAGAATTGTCTTTAATAGCAAAAAACAAAACAAAACACATGTGCGTGCACACAAACTCAAAACAGAAAACAAATGAGCAAGCAAGAAAACCACTGGAAGCAACTCAAATGTCTGTTTTTCACTTTCTTCAATTTTTAGTTTGCTATTTCCTGTTTGGATTTCCAACTTTTTTCTTCCTCAAAACTTACAGCCTTGTATCATGCTGCATTAATATGATTTTAGGCACAATAATACAGATTTCAAAACATGTCAGACTGCATATGAATGCCTGATATATATACAAAATATAGGACCAGGGACAAATGAGAAAGTTGGTAAAAGGCAATAAAATATAGTGGAAAAATGAGACTTGGAATAAGAATTTATGGGTGGGCAGTCATATCCAGGGGATTTGTGGAAGTCCCATGAGTCTCATTTTCCTCATTTGGAATATAGGGATCAGGTATAAATAATGCCATTCATGCCTGATTCCACAGAGTTATTTTGAGAATCAAATACATTACCATATGTGAATGAGCCCTTAAACTCTTAAGTTCTGAATTAAAAAATGGAATGCTGCCTTCTTTTTTAAGAAATGTACGGTAAGAAAGGAAGTATTCTGATATTAAATTAGCAGAAGCAAAGATGAACAATGGGAAACACTAGCCATGGAAATTTAAGTTAGAGGTGTAGTTCCAACAAGTTGGAAAGAACATTTCGAGTTATGAGACTGCAGCTGACAACCCAGTAGACTTGGGACTGCAAAACAGGGAAGAAAACTAATTTCTGGCTAGATGGTAGAAAAATAAATCCACTCATGTTCAGAAATTAGGCCATACCCAGGGATATGTTACTTCACTTCAGAAAGCACACAGAGGGTAAGGCTAAATTAGCAAACATTTTGTTATACATATTGAAGAAATGGAGCAGAGATTGCAAAATGTAAGTATCTCTCACAGGGTGTGTGCAATATTGGAGAAGAAATATGGAAGCTTTTGCTTCCTCCCAGGTATCCATTTGTTAAGGCCAATAATACTCATTGTTGCAATAAACAAACTTTCAGGTTTCAGCAATTTAACACAGTCCAGTGCAGGTTAGGCTATCTTCCTCTTCTCTTTGTCTACGTTATATAAACTGGATGCACTGTGAACTGCCCTGGCTGTGGAAGAGAGGGATAGAAGCATTATCCTGGGTCTTAACTGTGTGATCATAGAAGTAACACACATTATTTCTACTCATAGTCTACTGGCCATGTCTAACCACACAGCCACAACCTAATTGCAAATGTGTCAGGGAAACGAGTAGAGCGCTCACAGATAGACTTCTAGAACTAGTACATCCTTTTGCTCCTTTCTTCAAATATGGTGACTACACTGAAACTCTCCCATAAGGAGTGAGCACAAAACCCCACACAGACACTGCTCTCTGAGAGTTTCGACTCTCTGAGTATTAGCAGTAGGGTCTTCATCAGAATGGGTGTAGCACATGACTTTCTTGAAATTGTTGGGTAACAGGGCCAATTATCTTACCCTCCACACCGCTGTTGACACAAGGCAACTGCAATACACAGTTACTTTTCTTCTTCTTTTTTGGAAGAGGAAGAATGGTAGACACAGTAGCTGCTGTAACATAACGAGCCCCCCGCCCTCCCCCCCGGGGAAATGTTAAAAAGAACCTGTCCTCTCGGGACTGGGGAGGTACTCCTTTGATTAGGCCTGAGTATTCTCCCTGAAAAATTACTTGTTAATTTTCCCTTGGCTCTTCCTTCTTCCTCATCCATTTACTTTCTCAGCCATAATCTGTGGATTATGTGGAGTATGACCATGTTGGAATTATACTATGCTCAGGTCACCTTCTGCTCTTAGAAGGTTAGAATTCCCAAGGTCTTTTCAAAATCTTACACAGGGGCAATGAGGTAGCTCATTCAGTTAAGCAACCAACTATTGATTTCAGCTCAGGTCATGATCTCAGGGTCTTGAGATCAAGCCCTGTGTGGTACTCTGCATTCAGCACAGAGTCTGCTTGAGACCTTCTCTCTCTGCCCCTCCCCCAACTCATGCTCTCTCTTTTCCTCTCTCTCTCTCTCTCTCAATAAACCAATCAAATAAATCCTTTAAAAAATTTTTGCACAGCCAAAAGAGGCCTGGGAAAGCTAGTTTAGTACATTGATATTTTTTGAACAAAAGCCTCAGGTACAAGGAATTTATGATCTAGGATAGAATGTAAAATATATGGTCATATATCTATAATACAAAGCATAACTAAACAAAGCATCACAGGCATTCAAAGAAAAAGGAAAAATTAATGCAAATGGAAATATTGAATTTAGTAGTTGGTCCATAATATTATAACCTGCCTTTCTCTCTTTATCCCTTCCACAAATGCTGTACCAGAACAATTACAGTTTCCCAAAGTTATTTCTCTTTGCTATTTTGTTTCTTTCTGTGACTTTGCATTGGTTACTTCCTCTACTTAGACTTCCTGTCACCGACCACCTGGTAAATTCCTACTCATCCTGTAAAACTCAACTCAAGTGAACAGTCCTTAATGATGCCATCTCTGATCAGATTAGATTGAACTATTCCCCCCTTTGCTCCTGAGTAGGATTTTGCTTGCTTTTGCTTTTATTCCAAGAACTAAGTATGCAATTGGTTTATCTGAGGAAGTTAATGCATACTTTGAAGCACTGTTCTCAGCCTTTTTTCTTTAAACATATTTTGCCTTATTTATTTTATGTGGTTATAATTATGCTTCATATACAGTGGTATATCTCAATATTTCTTCAGTTAGCCACAAGAATATAACGTTTTTATCCCATAATTCTAAATGGTTATATTACATTCCAATGAGTGACTTCTCCATACTGTTGTGGCTGAGCATAGTTGTTTCCTATTTTTCTTGTACAAATAGCAGTCTAACGTATGGTTGAGATCCCCCGAATGCAGCTAATCCTGAATTTCATCAGTTTCTATTATTTCCTAAGTAGAATACTGAACCATTTCTCATTTTCTCACATGCCAAAAGACAGGAATTTCCTGTTACTAAATGGCATCTAAAAGTAGAGAATGTACTCGTCCCCAACAATAAGCCATATTATCTATTTCAACCATCAACTACTGCATAGGAAACTATGTCAAAACTTAGTAGCTATAAACAATTTTATTATTTCTTGTGATTCTAAATGTTGACCCAGCTCAGCTGGGTAGTTCTCCTCTACGTGATGTAAGCTAGGGCTACATCATCAGGGAACTTATTTGGGCTGGAACAGCCTTCCTCACATGCTGTCTTTTGACTGGCAGCTCCACTAAGACTCTTGAACAGAATTTCCACTCATGGCCTCCCCATGTGACCTTGGCTTCTGAGCAGCAGATGGATTTTGAGAGGGAGCATCCCACCAGTGATTGCTCCAAAAGTGAGCAAAAAGAAGGTGCTAGATAATTTAAAGCCTAACCTTGCAACTGGCACAGTGTGATTTCTACCGCAGTTTGTTGTTTAAGCAGTCACACAACATAAAGAAACAAACAAACCCAAGGGAAAGGCAATTTCACATGCTGTGTGAGACTGTAACAAAGAACAATAATCATGAATGTACTGCATGCCCAGTCACCAGTTATTTTGGGTGTCATGATAAAATATTCAATCCCCTTAATTTTGTTTCACTTCAAAATTCTGAGATGTACTCTAAGAGTCTCTTTGAACTGAGTTTTCTTCATTCTTGACACGTGTAACATAATGTCAGACATCAACTATGGCTGCTCCAAATGAAATTGAACTTAAGTAAATCTTGAGAGGGAGAATTATATAATGTTTCCTCTTGGCAAGTATGCTACATGCCATCTTTTATATATGCTTTTATGTATGCTTCATTGTTTTCCCTTCCCTGTTTCATTATCATGTATTTGTTTTCTTCCTGTGTCCATGGTTTACACATCTTCAGTGGTCATTCTGTGAATACATAGCAGGAAAAAGTAGGGACATCAGTGATCCTTTGCCCATAGCTGGGATCAACAAGATAATGGCAGACTTGGCAATTTTGCCTTACAGTTTCTCTATATCGTGTCATCATGTCACATCTAGAGCATAGTGGCTGGTTAAAAAAGATGAGAGTTCAAATATGCGTTTTGACATGGAAGGCTAGAGGGGTAAACACTCAAATGGCCTTCAGGAAGGAGAGTGTTTGATGAGTGGTTTTGTGAGTCACTCTGTTCCAGAGTCCATCAAATGGTGCTCATACTGCTCCATCTAAAAATATCAACAGTTTAACTTTTTGGCCTCTTTAAAAATATGAACTTAATTGGGGTATAAGATTTTGTGGCTTAGAGAGCTCACAATGGCCACTCAAGTTTTTCTATCTCCAAATTCCTGCTTCAAGTTCAGCTGCAGTTAATAACAGAAACCCTTGCACTCAAGCCTGAGATAGACCTGAGGATTCTATAGCATTGCCCTAAGTTCACATATCACAAGTATTGCTAGAAGCGAACACTCATTATCTACCTCTAACTCTAAGGAGAGAATCTACACTTTTCAAAGCTGCCTTTTTCAATGGAGAAAGAGGATATAAGATGAACAGCTATGCTACAAATGTGCAGCCTGCCCCAACCCTATATTCCCCCCATCTTAGATATTTCACTGGAAACTACTGTCCACTTCTATTTGCAAAGAATATTCTCTAACCCTCAAATGTCCTGAATTATATGGAAAGGAAGCTCAATCAAAGTCCATATTACAGAACTTAATATAGACAATTACTTTTACTCATAGGTCTTCATTCACAACCTATGTATCTAAGAAAAGTATTATTGAACTTTAGATGTGTATGCAAATAGCTATCAAAGTTTTCCTATTTGGATGCCCCACAGGCCACTCAAAATTCAGAATGTTCAAGAATGAATTATCTCCCCTAAAAGTTTGTCACAATTAATGGCACCACTATCTATCACACCACTCAGGATAGAAAGGAAGACATTTTATCTCATGTTTAATCCCTAGGTTTGGGAGATTCTATCAAATAAATATAACCCAAATCTAGAATTTCCTACAATGTGTGCTATGAAATGCTTCAGTGAAAATTCTGTGTCCATGAAATGCTTCAGTGAAAATTCTTCTACATAGAGAAAAATCTGTTATCCAATACCCAGTTAAGAGTTTTCATAGCATTTTAGCAAATCAGAGTTTGATTTAACCTAATGTTTTTCCAAGTTATTATTTGATTCACCAAACTTTTCTATTTACTACCTAATGAAATCCTTCAAAGCTAACATTTTATGGAATACCCTTAAGGAAATGGTGCTCTAACACATCTTCTCCTGTTATTTTGTCATCACCATCTACCCATCTTAATATGAAAACTAATATAAAACCAATCTTCTAACTAACGCGTCGCCATTCTTCTCCTTTGCTATGTGTCTTTTTCACCATACTAGAAGTGATATTTGTAAAATACAAATCTCATTCTGCTACTTTTCTGCTTTGCCCCATTCTATGGCCTCATAATATTTGCAGGATTGTATTGATAGGAAAATTATCTCCAATTACCATAATCTTAATTAGCAGGAACTCAAACAACATAGATAAGCATTTTATCACATAACAAGTTCAGGAAGGTAGAGAGTTTCAAGATTGGTTAAATTAGCAAAACAAGGATATTACCAGAGATCCATATGTCTCCATCTTTCTGCTTTGCTCTAACAAGGATACAAAAAAGAAAATTCATAGGTGCAGGATACACCTCTCCAGGTATCATGTTATTATACAACAATAACAAAAGTTAGAAACAAGAATATCTCCTGATTTCTCCTTTTGTGTTAGGGGAAAACATTTTTCTATAAGCCCTATAGATAATTTCTTCTCAGTAACTATTGTCCAGCTTAGAATCACATTCCCTGTTGTAGCTTCAAGGAAGATTGGGAAAGGGTAATTCTGATATTTTTCACTTTAGTAACTGAGTAGTCTTATAAGCATGGAAGAAAGTCACGGGGTATTGCTGTTGGTTGGGCAACAGAATTATCCTTGGCATTTGAGACCACTCAAAAGTTAGCCTTAGTCTATCTTTCTAGTATTATTACTGGTCATTTCTGACATTACAACATGTCTTCCAGTACCTTCATCATTTTTTATAATATTGCTTTTACTAAAATTCCCTCTGCACAACTTCTTTATATTCAGGTTTTAAGATTTAGAATAAACATAACAACCTTGACAATCTAAACCACCAAGGGAGTTAATTACTTTCCTGAGAATTACATTTTGGGGGGAGAGAATTTGACTCAGGTGTGTGGCATTTATTTTTTATGGGTTTATTGAAGTGTAATTGATATATTAAAAATGCACATTTAATGTATACAAGTTTTGATGTGTTTGGACATATACATACACCTGTGATACCATACCACAATCGAAATAATAAATATATTCAGCACCTCTGAAAGTTTCCTTGTGTCCCTTTGCTGTGTGTGTATGTGTGTGTGTGATAAGACTACTTAACACAAGATATACCCTCTTAACAAATTTTTAGGTGTACAATACAGTACTGTTAACTGTAAGTACTGTTTTAAAGCAGATCTCTAAAACATATTCATTTTGTATAACTATAACTTTATACCCATTGACAACAACTTCTCATCTCTCCCTGACCCTATCCACTGGCATCAGTGATGTTAAGCATATTTTTATATACCTGTCAGACATTTTTATGTCCTCTTTGGAAAAATGTCTATTTAGGTTCTCTGCTCATTTTTAATTGGATCATTAACTGATTGATTGATTGCTACTGAGCTGTAGGAATTCCTTATACATTTTAGAAATTAACCCCTTTTTAGCTATATAGTTCACAAATATTTTCTTCAATTTCATAGGTTGCCTTTTCATTCTATTGATGCTTCTTTTACTAAAGGGAAGATTTTTAGTTTGATGTAGTTTGACTTGTCTATGTTAGTTTTTATTGCCTGTGCTTTCGGTGTCATACTGATGAAATCACTACCAGGACCACTGGCAGGAAGCTTTCTCCCTATGCTTACATTTCGAGGCTTTACAGTTTTAGGACTTATGTTTGTCTTTACCCCATTTTGAAATTTTTTGTATGGTGTTAGGGGTCCAATTTTATTCTTTTTAAATTTTTTAAAATTTATTCATGAGAGACACACAGAGAAAGATAGGCAGAGAGAGAAGCAGGCTCCATGCAGGGAGCCCTATGTGGGACTCAATCCCGGGGATTACACCCTGGGCCACAGGCAGACACTCAACTGCTGAGCCACGTAGGCATCCCCAATTTTATTCTTTTTCATGTGGATATCCAGTTTTCTCAGCACCAAGCACCATTTGTTGAGGAGATTATCCTTTGCCTATTGTGTATTTTTGATGCCCTTGCTAAAGAGCAGCTGACTGAATATGTGTGGGTTGATTTCTCAGCTCTTTATTCTGCTGTATTGGTCTAAATTTTATCTTTATGCCAGTAGTAGTATGCTGTTTTAATTACTAAAACTTTGTAATATATTTTAAAATCAGGAGGTCTGATGATTCTAGCTTTATTCCTCTTTCTCAAGATAACTTTGGCTATTTTGGGTCTTTTGTTATACTATATGTATATATATATACACACACACACACACATATATATACACACACACATACACATATATATACACATATGTTAAGGATTTTTTTATATATAAAAACATATGTTTATGTTTTTATATGTTTATATATACACATATGTTAAGGATTTTTTATATATAAAAACATGTGCATGTTTTTGTATAAACATATGTTTATATATGTTTATGTATATACACATATGTTAAGGATTTTTATATATAAAAACATATGTGTATGTTTTTATATATAAGCATATGTGTATATATGTTTATATATACACATATGTTAAGGATTTTTTATATATAAAAACATGTGTATGTTTTTATATATAAACATATGTTTATATATGTTTATATGTGTTTATATATAAACATATAAACATATGATATATACATATATAAGGTTTTTTTCCTATTTATGTAAAAAATGACATTGGAATTTTGATAGGAATTGCATTAAATCTGTAGATTACTTTGGATAGTATGGACATTTTAATAACAGTAAATTTACTGATCCACGAACATGAATGGAATGACTTTCCATTTATTCATGTCTTTAATTTCTTTCATCAGTGTATTATAGTTTCCACTGTACAAGTTTTTCACCACCTTGAGTAAATTTATTCCCAACTATTTTTTAAATGATGTTCTAAGGGTGATTGCTTTATTTTTCAAACTGTTCATAGCTAACATATAGAAACACAACAGATTTTTATGTCAATTTTGTATTCTGCAATTTTATTAAGTGAATTTATTAGTTCTAACAGTTTTTTTGTAGAATCTTTAAGGTCTTCTGTATTTATGATAATTTCATCTGCAAACAGAAAATTTTACTTTATCCTTTTGACTGGGATGCCTTTTATTTCTCTTTAATGCACAGGCTAGGACTTCCAGGACTATATTTAATAGAAGTGATGAGACTGGGAATCCTTATCTTGTTCCTGATCTTAAAGACTTTTTTTCTTCAATTTTACCATTGAATATTATGTTAGCTATGGGTTTGCCTTTATTATGTTGAGGTACATTCTTTCTATACATATTTCATTGAGCATTTTTATCATAACAGAGTATTGAATTTTGTAAAATAATTTTGGTGCATCTATTAAGATGACTGTGGTACTGTGTTTTTTTTTTTTTTTATCATTCTGTTAGTGTGGATTATCACATTAACTGATTTGCAAATGTTCAATCATTATTGCATCCCCAGGATAAATCCCACTTGATCATGGTCTATAACCTTTTTGATGTACTGTTGAATTTAGTTTGCTAATATTTGGTTGAGAATTTTTGCATCAGGTATATTGGCCTATAATTTTCTTTTACTCTGTCTCGCCTTTGCTGTCATAGTGATCCTGGCATTATTGAATTTGGAAGTGTTCTCTCACCTCTTTAATTGTGGGGGTGAATTTGAAAAGAATTGGCATTAATTGTTTTTTAAATGTTTGGTAGAATTTCCCAGTGAAGACATCTGGTCTTGGGCTTTGCTTTGTTGTTAGATTTCTGATTACTAATATAATCTATTTGTTTTGGGTCTGTTCAGGCTTTCTATTTCTTCTTAATTAATAGAACATAATTTCTCTGTTTTTTCTAAATTATCTTAAGTGTTGGTGTATAATTGTTTATAGTACTCTTGCATGATCCTTTTTATTTCTGTGGCATCAGTTGTCTCCTCTTCCATTTCTAATAATGGTTGAGTTTTCTCTCTTATTTTCTTAGGTCTGTAAACAGTTTTTCTTTTTTTTTTTTTACCTACTCAAAAACATCACTCTGTTTCTTTGATCTTTTCTTTTGTTTTTATTGTCTTTATTTCATTTTTTCCTACTTTAATATTGTTAATTTGGGTTTAGTTTATTTTTTCATAGTTCATTTTTTTCTTGAAAATGCTTTATTGAAATGTGTGACTTATGTGCAGAAGATGTGTTTGAAAAGACCACAGCTTGAAAACTGGTTTTTGAAACGTCTCAACAACCAAATGAAAAGAAAGAAAGAAAGAAAGAAAGAAGGAAGGAAGGAAGGAAGGAAGGAAGGAAGGAAGGAAGGAAGAAAGAAAGAAAGAAAGAAAGAAAGAAAGAAAGAAAGAAAGAAAGAAAGAAAGAAAGAAGAAAGAAAGAAAGAAAGAAAAAAGAAAGAAAGAAAGAAAGAAAAAAGAAAGAAAGAAAGAAAGAAAAAAGAAAGAAAGAAAGAAAGAAAGAAAGAAAGAAAGAAAGAAAGAAAGAAGAAAGAAAGAAAGAAAGAAAGAAAGAAAGAAAGAAAGAAAGAAAGAAAGAAAGAAAAGAAAAGAAAAGAAAATCCCCACTGGACTTGACTTCTAGTATAACCAGAAACCTGGTGTAAAATTTTCCTTTAAAACATTTTCCATCACAGAAACTAAGGAAAATAAAACTATTATATTTGGAAATTGTTGGAGTCTGAAGTTTCAGAGGAGGAGAAGCAACAGTTTTTAGACATGTGGGGTGACTTCTTTTTTGGTTACATTTGAACCAACATGGACTTCACAGTTCTTGGAAGAACACCGCAGGGTGTTCAAGTCTGAAATAGAAAATTAGTTTTTTTTATTTGAGATCATCTTTTTTAACATAGATATTTATTGCTATAAACTTTCCTTTTGCTACTGATTTAACTACATCTCAAAGTTTTGGTATGCTGTGTTTTTATTTTCACTTGTCTCAAAATATTTTTTTTATTTCCTTTATAATTTTTTTTGCCCCATCTGTTGTTCAGGAATTTTTTTAAATTTCCATAGATTTTCCAATTCTCTTCCTATTATTAATATCTAGTTTCATATCATTGTAGTAATTAAGGATATTTAATATTATTTCATATTTCTTAAATTTGTTAAGATTTGTTTAATGGCCTAAGATGATCTATCACGGAGAATGTTTCATGTGTACTTGAGAAGAATGTATATTCTGCTGCTGTTAAGTGGAATATCCTGTTAGGTTTATGTGGTTTATAACTTCATTGAAGTCTGCTGTTTCCTTACTAATTTTCTGTCTAGATATTCTGTGCATTGCTGAAAAGTGGGGTATTCAAGTGTCTTAATATATGCTGTATTACTGCCTATTCTGTCTTCAATTCTGTTAATATCTGCCTTAAATATTTAGGTGCTTTGATACTGGGTGCATATATATTTATAAGTGTTATATCCTTCTGATGGATTTATCCTTTTATCATTATATATCATCCTTCTTTGTCTACTGTGACTGTTTTTGACTTAAAGTCTATTTTGTCTGGTATAAGTACAGCCATGTGTGCTCTCTTCTATTCACTATTTGTATGAAATGTCTCTTCCTAACTCTTCACTTTCAGCCTATGTGTGCCCTTAAATCTAAAATGAGTTGTAGACACATGCACTTGAGTCTTTTTTTTTTATTCCATTTAGTTTCAAGTAATTATTGATAGGGAAGGACTTACTATTTCCATTTTATTAATTGCATTCTCTCTCACTTATAACTCTTTTGTTCTTCTTTTTCTCTTTTGTCCTCCTTTGTGTTTCACTGCTTTTAGTGTATATTTTTATTCCTTTATCTTTTTCTTTTGTGTGTCTTTTCTAGATATTTTGTGTGGGTGTATGGTTACCAGAAGGCTAACATAAAACATCTTATAACAGCTGATTTTAAGCTGGTAATATCTTCAATTACATCTATGCTTTGACTTCTTCTCCCACATACTTTATGTTATTGATGTCACTATTTACATAGTTTATATTATGTGTCAATTAATAAATTTTTATAGTTATTCTTAATACTCATATGTTTTAATATTTATACTAAAATTAAGAGTGCTTTTCATACTGCCATTACAATAATACAGTATTCTGTACTTGTCTTATATTCACCTTTATAAAATGAGTTTTCTATTTTCACCTGCTTTATGTTGTTTAGGATCCTTTCATTTCAACTTGAAGAGCTACTCTTAACACTTGTTGCAAAACAGTTCTGAGAATGACAAACTCCCTCAACTTTTGGGGGGCTGAAAACATCTGTATCTCTTCATTTTCAAAAGACTGTTTTGCCAGGTATCAAACTGTTGCCTAGCAACTTTGTCAGGTTGTTGAATATATCATCTCACTACCTACTTTCTTGTAAAATTTCTACTGAGGAATCCACTAATGTTCTTTGGGGACTCCCTTGTACATGACGAGTCACTTCTCTTGCTACTTTTAAAGTCTCTTTGTATTTGACTTAAACATTTTTAATTATAATATGTCTTTGTAAATTTTGAGCCATCCTGTTTGGAGTCCTTTGTGTTTCATGAACCTGAAAGTATTTTTCCCTTCACAGAGTCATGAAGTTTTGAGCCATTATTTATCTAAGTAAGCTTTCTTTTTCTTCTTCTTTTGGGATTCCTATATTGTATGTATTGACTATCTATCTTGATAATATTTCATAAACCCCTTAAGCTTTCTAGACTGTTTTCTATTCTTTTTTTTTTTTTTTTTGGTTCCTCTGACTTATCAGTCAAATGACTTTTCTTTGGGTTCTATGCTTCTTTCTTCTGATTGACTGCTATTGCAGCTCTCTATTGAATTATCAGTTCAGTTACTGTATTCTTCAGCTCCAGAATTTCTCTCAGTGTCTTTTTAATGGTTTCTCTTTGCTAATATTCTCATTTTGACAATGTATCATTTTCCTGATTTCATTTAAATGCCTATCATTTAAAGGCATTTCATTAAATGCCTATCTCCGGTAGCTCACTGAACTTTAAGGCAAATATTTTGAATTCTATGTCAAGCAATTCATAGGTTTCTTTGGGGTTCATTACGTTTTGTTCCTCTGATAGTGTCATATTTCCCTAATTTGTTGTGTCCCTTCTAGCTTTGAATTAGTGCCTGTCCATTTGAAGAAGCAGCCACCTTTTCCAGTCTTTATGGACTGTCACTGGCAGGGAAAGGTCTTCACCAATCAGATCAGCTTAAGATTCTGAGAGTATCTCAAAACTTATTTTTATGAATATGTGCATTTTATTCCTCCTAGGTGGAAGTCACAGGATTGTGCACCTTTTCCCAATCTCACAGAGCCATGGCAGGTGCTGAATCATCTGCTCCTTTCCCTAGAAAAGTCCACCAAAATGCTGGAACATGAGGTGCAGGCTCCACTTCCCTTCCTTCCTCCCTCCTGAAGAAGAAAACTCAGGATTGTACACCCTCTTCCATCCCATTGAAATGTGTTAGGTACTGAGAGCTGCTCTGTTATTTTCCCTTGGGTAGTATACTGAGATTTTGGGATACTAGGTACAGGCTACACTTCTCTCCCTTCCTCCTGAAAAATCTCAGGATTATATGCCATCATTCAATCCTGCAGACCCAAGCTGACTGCTGAGATCCTTGCCATATACTGAGAGTTACCAGCCACTTCCTTGCCTTAGCTGCTCCAAGACATTTCAACTATGCTGGATCCCTCAGCACTCTGGATGAGGTGAGACAGGAATAGTTCCCTCTCCTTGATGCACAAGCTTTCACTCTCTTTTCTCCTCATGGAAAAAGCCACCAAGGGAATCTCACTGTGCTGATTTGGGGGAAGAGGATATATAGATTAAGTAAAAGTATCTTTTTTACCCATTCCAATGTAATTGTTCTTGGTCTTGTGGCTTTCTGGGGTGCTGAAACTTCCTTACTAGAGCTTTGGGGTTGTCATAAAAGTATTATGATCCATATATGATTATTAAATCAGTGTTTTTCTGGAAGGATGAGGGCTGGGACTTCCTATTCCACCACCGTCTTGTAGATGTTGCTTCCTAAATCACTTATTTTGTATTTCTGTGCCTCATTCACACTTGCATTCTATACTCTTAGCCCCACACCAAGCAAGTAATAAGTGGCTAATATATGCTTGTTGAATAAGTGATCTAAATTCAATTTTAATAAACATATACCTCTCTTGTGTTCAGCATCCTGATAGTTGTGAAGGCAGTACACAGGAAAATATAGTTTCCATTATATAATGTAATGACTTATAATTTAATGGTGCAATTAGATATAAATACCTCTGACAGTCAGATGACTGACTTTTTTTTATTTAAAAAAAATATATATATATATATGATGCAATAAAAATTAAATAAGTGCTCTTGATGTGGCTCTGGAAAAAAACAATATTCCAGCTTAGGGTAGGCAAGGTTGATTGTTCATGGAATTGGTAGATCTCTAAAAATATCTCAGTGTTTCGATAAGTGGATATTTTAGAAAAGGACATTCTAGAATTATATATATATTCTTTCTGTTGAACAAGGGCCCTCAAGTGGAGTAATATATTTATTTGGGACAACAGTGTTCAAATGAGTATTATTGTGATGTTGGCGATGGATAGGTAAAAGAAAGAATGAAATATGATAAGAAGTAAGGCTATAAAAACAGCACCTCCATAGTAAAGAATCCACAATTGCTAAGTAAATTATTTAAACTTGGTTTTCTCTCTGAACCTTCTAACAAGATTACTTATAACCCCAAACCCACACAAGTGCCACAGAGAAATAGCATAATAAGATAGGATCACTATCTTAAAGATGCTCTCTTGAAGCTGTATTTAACTTTTATTAAAAAAAAAAAAAAAAGACTAGGGAGTGCCTGAGTGACTCAGTCTGTTAGGCATCTGCCTTTGGCTTAATTAATTTTTTTTTTACTTTTTTAAAAAATTTTTTTATTTATTTATGATAGTCACAGAGAGAGAGAGAGAGGCAGAGACATAGGCAGAGGGAAAAGCAGGCTCCATGCACCGGGAGCCCGACGTGGGATTCGATCCCGGGTCTCCAGGATCGCGCCCTGGGCCAAAGGCCCGCGCCAAACCGCTGCGCCACCCAGGGATCCCTGGCTTAATTTATGATCCCAGAGTCTTGGGATCAAGTCCTACACCAAGCTCCCTGCTCAGCAGGGAGTCTGCTTCTCCCTCTTCCTCTCCCCTTTGCTCATGTTCTCCCTCTCTCTCCCCTTTGCTCATGTTCTCTCTCTCTCTCTCTCTCTCTCTCACTCACTCTCAAATAAATAAATGAATACAGACAGACAGACAGACAGACAGACTAAAGGGTAGAGGGCTAAGAACAGCAAAGGTGGCAGAAAGACCAGCTAGGTTTTGGAAATGTCTAAGTAATTCAGTTAGAATTTGCAGTAGAGAGAGACAATGGGAAAAAAAAATGCAGTTAGCTCTGGCTCTAAAAACATCAAAATCAAGTATTTATAAAAAGTTTCTTTTTAATGCTTTCTTTCCCTATGCTCTTTGCATTTATATTTAGATTTTTTTTCATTAATAGATGTTAATGTATGGATGCTTTTGATACCACACTGGGCAACACAATCAAAGGCCTTTAAAGTCACTTGTTTTGCAGAAAAAGATTCCTGGTTTCAATGGGAGTTACATTCACTACCATAAAAAGAGCAGAAACCAACAAGTCCTTGTAAAATCCTACAAGAATCTCTATGTAAATAAAAATACAGTTTTAAAGAACTTACTTCCTTACTTTGCTAAAGCAGATACTAGTAGTCCTGAGCATATTGCTCACAGCTATTTTATGGTGAGAGGTAAAACCAAAGGGGAAAATCAGTGTTATTTACACTTTTTTGATTCATGGAAAAAATTATTTCTTTTTGAAGCTTAAGAAAGAAAATCTCTAATTTTTAAAGAACCCTGTGCAATGAACATACACACACATACACAAGCACCCACGCATGCGTGCACATACAAAGAAATGAGGAGATGCATTTTAATTCATCCACAGGTTTCACTGCAAAACATTTCATAAAACCTTCTGGGTCAAATTTGCCAATGTGGATGCCTGAATTATTTCTGCTAGATAAAATCAAGTCAACCTGTCATTTTGCATTATAAACAGATGATCGAGGATGCACAGTTTAACATCTGTATGCATAGTAAGCAGTTGGGCCAGTACAAACATTTGCTGTGATGTGGACAAATGAGTTTGAATCCACACACATTCTCCATATATTATTCAGATGGCTTCATTTGTAAATTAAGGACTTTAAATATGAAAAAAACAGAAAGAAAATAGTTTGATCAAGTTCAAGTATTTTAAGTCAGAATGTTCCTCGAAAAGAAGCAGATTTGTTAATAAAATGTAGCATATTGGAAATTTGGACACAGGGAACACCTGGCACACAATTTTGGCATATAATTAGATAATTGAATACCTATGACAGCTAGTTAATTGTCATAATCAGTGGATAATTTATTTGAGACATAATCTTATTCATGCCTTTCTTATGTACAAATGGACATGTTGCCAGATGTGCATGAAGCATAATTTCAGTTCTACTTTTGCAATGGGATTTGACTTCCATTAGTCTACCTTGGCAAAACATCACCCTTTAACTGGTGGCTTTCAGAAAATAGTGATTTGGAGACAGCTTTTGAAGAGAGGCCTTTACAAGAGAATCATATTGAGTAAACTAAAAGAGAGTCAGTGGTAAAGGGGATGAATAATTACACTTATGTATTTTGAAATGAAAGTTACTTATAAATACTCATTTGTAGTTTCTCAAAGGAAATTTTTTAGATTTCATCACATATTAAGAACTTAGAAAACAGTACACTAATCTGGAGGATACTAGAGATACATTCACATGTGTAAACATTCTTGCACTCTCTTGTAAGATTTAAGGTCTGCATACTTTAGACACAGGCCATCTTACTACAAGTCTCTGTGCTGCTCACTTGAAATCTCTAAATTTCAGGGGGGAAAAGCACATCTCTAGCTCCTTCTATTGATTCATTTAATGGAGAATTGTTGCCATAGAGAATCAACTAGATTTTCAGTAGAAGTTATGAGTCATACAGAATATTTTGTTGAGTTGAGCCATTCAAATTTGGGATTATTTGATACTACAAACAACATAGCCTACCCTACTAGTTTGATCCCTTAGAAATTCTGTATACATTGTCGTGCTCACTATGATATACTCTTCCTAAGGAAGCACCTGAACCTCTGATTTTTTTTTTATACTTCCATGTGGAAGCATCAGTAAACAACTGATATCCAAACCAAGAATAATGAATGACCAATTTTGACACTGGCCCAAAATGAATAATATGTTCAATTCTAACTGGAAAATGTAAAGTATTGCTGGATGAATTTCCCACCCCAATAAAATTGAAGTTCATTGTATAAATAATAAGGAGATAATGATATAGGAAATAAAATTTTCATCTCTGCCACAATCTCCAACCATATTGACATAAACAGGAAAAACTTGATTCAAGGAAGCTGGTTAATTACCTCAAGTGTTAGAATCAGAATTTGAATATTTGAATCCAGATCCCTACATCTCTAGTATATCACTTCTGTTGTCTCAGTTTTGTATCCTCCACAAACGTATTTATGGTTAAAAGAGATAATGAACTTTTGTGGCATAGAAGTCTTGGTGTCCACCAGAAATTTATGTCTTATTTCCATCTGAGAGAGCTGGTGCTAGAAAGCACAGAGCAGCCAGGCAATACATTTCCCACCCTCTTTTGCAATAAGTGTGTGTGTGTGTGTGTGTGTGTGTGCTGTTGCCAACGGAACATAAATAACAATGATGTATGTTGCTTACGGATTGAAGTAATTACAGAATAGAGGCTGGTTGACTAATAAAATAATAAACAAACGGAACTAAATGATTTGTATGTCAATCAGGCATCAGTAGGAGAAATGGTATTCTTTGGGAAGAAGGAACTTTCTTTGGCCTAAAGATATGTGATTTACAGGTCCTATCCTAAGGCTAGACCATGAAGTGATGGGAAAGATCTTATTGAAAAGTAGAAGAAAAAAGTTATTATAAAGTGAGCTAAGAAAGCAGAGTTAGTTAAAAGAAACTCACATTTCAATTAATTATGCAAAGATTATAAGAACAAAGGTTAACTAGCAAAACTTCAGTGGTAACTCTGCAAGCAGATATATTCCCCAGAGTCCATTTAAAGTCTGGAAATACTTCAAATTTTATTTAACTAAAAGTCAAAATAGACAATTAGAGGTCCCAATTGCTCTCAGGCTGTGCTACATAATCACTTAGCTGTTGAGTACTTGAAATGTGACTAGTTCAAATTGAGATGTACTAGAAGTCTAAAATACACATGAAATATTGAAGACAGCATAAAAAGAATGTAAAATACCTTGATAATAATTTTTACATTGATTATAAGTTCAAATTATATTTTGGACATATTAGGTTAAGTTAAATATAATAAAAATAATTTTATCTTTTTTTCCTTTTTAAAAACGTGGCTACTAAAACATTTAAATTAAATAGGAGGTTCATATGACATTCCTATTAAACAATACTCTGCTAAAAGATATACAGTGTGTTGCATTTGCTCTGGCAAATTTAGGGTTGGGGAAAGATATGTAATGACAAACACTTATGCAGGAAAGTCAACTTTGTCAAAAAATTATGAAAGAAAATAAGGGGTTGAGTTGGTTCAGTAGATTTCTAAGCATGTTATTTACAAATGAATAAAGAGTGCCCTCTCCAATCCATGTATCAGTGACTCTTGAATAAAAACAAACAAAACAAACTTTAAAAATACATACACATCCATATAACAGTTTGATATTCTCTCACCAATAGC
Source organism: Canis lupus dingo (assembly GCF_003254725.2). NCBI lineage: Eukaryota > Metazoa > Chordata > Mammalia > Carnivora > Canidae > Canis > Canis lupus. Next base: position 22,434,531 of record NC_064265.1, read on the forward strand.
ACTCTTGGCCCTTACATACAGCGTTAAAGTCATTATGCTTCAGTTTCCTAGTATTTAAAATAGAAGAAATTGGGGCATCTAGGTGGCTCAGTTAGTGAAGCATCAGACTCTTGGTTCAGCCCAAGTCATGATCTCAAGGGTCATAAGATTGAGCCCTACATCAGGATCTGTGCTCAGTGGAGGAAGATTCTCTCCCTTTGGGCAATCCAGGTGGCTCAGCAGTTTAACGCTGCCTTTAGCTCAGGGCCTGAACCTGGAGACCTGGGATCGAGTCCCACCTCGGGCTCCCAGCATGGAGCTTGCTTGTGTCTCTGCCTCTCCGTGTGTCTCTCATGAATAAATAATTAAAAAAAAAAAAAAAAAGAAAATTCTCTCCCTTTGCACTCCCCTCAAATAAATAAACAAATCTTAATAAAACAAAGTAAAATAAAATGGAAAAAATTTGCTTTCCTTATATAATTATGGCAATCAAATGTGAAAACATGCATTAAAACATGTTAGGAAGTCATATGAGTGCTCTACAACTGTAAGAAAGAAAATATTTGCAAATTAGGAGATTTAATAACTGAACAGAAAATATTACAGCTCTTTCTAAATAATGTTTGAACCTACAGGTATTACATATAAATGATTTAATGGGCATTTAAGAAATTTTTTTCATTCTAAATCATGCCAAGGATTCAATTAGATTCTCATAATAATAATAAAATTACTACTTCTATCATAAATTTTTTTTTAAATGTGATAACATATTTTTTGCATCAAATGTGTTCTATGTCCCTTCACACTCACTCTAAAGAGTGTAATACAGAGCCAGTCTCAGGAGCCAAGTCACTTACATTTGAGGTAAGCCTGGTATTTTAAAATTTATAAAACATACTGCCATATTCCATGAAAAATTGTTATATACATAAAATTTTGAATGGAAAACATGAAGTCATTAAAAATATATCTAAGGTCGGGATCCCTAGGTGGCGCAGCGGTTTAGCGCCTGCCTTTGGCCCAGGGCGTGATCCTGGAGACCCAGGATCGAATCCCACGTCAGGCTCCCAGTGCATGGAGCCTGCTTCTTCCTCTGCCTGTGTCTCTGCCTGTCTCTCTCACTGTGTGCCTATCATAAATAAATTAAAAAAAAAAAAAGCTTTAAAAAAAAATATATATATATCTAAGGTCTTAGAGAATATATTCCACAACTTTTTTTGGGAAGCACAGTGGGTTTTATGTTTTTTTAAAATCTGTATATCTTCAAGGATTATTTCAGATTCTTGATTTCAAACAAATGTCAACTTATGTAACCTGTTTTTAATTTTGTCCTTAGTCACATTGGCATTATGTATATTCATTCAATGTAGACAATTACATTTCTGGTTATCTTATATTTTTGTTTCATAAATCATTCTTTGGAAAAATTAAACCACTGTACATATATGAATGTGTCATTTTCCCCATCTGCTCTTCAAATTACAAACAATTTTTAAAAAATAACTTTTGCTAACTGTGTAAGTTAAACTGGAATTTCATGAGACTTTTAATTGTGTTTTTTTAGCTATCAGAGGATCTAAACCTACTTTAATTGGCCACCTTAAACTTCTCTTTTCTCATTTTAGTCCATTTAATATATAAGGTGTCTATAATTTTATTATTGTTTTTAAATAGCTTTTATGTCAAAGATATCACTTCTTTTTCATCATATATGTTTAATATACTTATCCAAATATGTCCCATTTTGTAACTTATTTTAGCTATATCCTCAATTGTATATGTACTTTATATGTACTTTGCTGATGCTTAGCACTTCATCATGTAATTGAGAAATACATACCCCTTTGGTTTTGTTATGTCAGTCTGTATAATGCAGTGGTACAAAGAGGACTCTGCTGCTAAAATTCTTCAGTTTAAGTCCCATCCTTAATCTGCCGTATAATCATATATATATTGTTTAACTCATTTTAGCTTCAATTTTCTAATTTTAAAAGCAAGGGTAATGCTGATATCTCCACAATAGGTGCTAATATAGGCAAAAGTAGCATAACATTTTATACACAAAGATTACTCATCATGATAGTTATCATTATGATAACAATTGAATTCTTATGAACCCATGAATCAGTTTTTCATCTCTCCATTCTGTTGCATAGATATAATTGAGATTTAAAGTCTTGGGTTAATTTCACAATGAATGAAATCTTGCCATTTGCGGCAACGTAGATGGAGCTAAAGAGTATTATGCTAAGTGAAATAAGTCAAAGAAAGATAGATACTGTATGATTTTACTCGTGTGTGGATTTTTTTTTATTTATTTATTTTATGATAGGCACTCAGAGAGAGAGAGAGGCAGAGACACAGGCAGAGGGAGAAGCAGGCTCCATGCACCGGGAGCCCAACGCGGGACTCGATCCCGCGTCTCCAGGATCGCGCCCTGGGCCAAAGGCAGGCGCCAAACCGCTGCGCCACCCAGGGATCCCTCTTGTGGGTGGATTTTAAGAAACAAAATAGATGAACATATGGGAAGGGGGGAGGGAAGAGAGAAGGAAAAGAACCATAAGAGACTCTTAACGATAGAGAACAAACTGAAGTTGATGGAGGAAGATGGGTGGCAGATGAGCTAAACTAGATGGGTGATAGGTATTAAGGAGGGCACTTGTTACGATGAGCACTAGGTGGTGTATGTAAGTGATGACTCACTGAATTCTACTCCTGAAACCAATATTGTATTGTTTGTTAACTAACTAGAATTTAAATGAAAATTTAAAAAGAGAAAAATATAATAAAGTTATGGGCTGGAAATCATTGCAGAAATGCAAGGGAAGACTACCAGCGTATCCTTGTCTCCACATCCAGAATATCTGACTCTATCTTACAGAGATGATATGATATTTTATAAATAAATAGATAAATATGCATATCTATAATTACAAGAACTTTCTGAGATTGAGGATTGGGTTTGCCCTTTTTATTCCAAGGAAATAGCAGTATATTAGGGGGAAGAAATTACAGTAGAACACATTATTGAGACCCATCTGCATTTCTGGAGACTGGTATTGCATTGGTGAACCTGTTGAAGGAAATGTTTTTGTTCTGTTTTGTTTCATTCTGATTTTCTTTAGATTCTAAAAGAGATTAATTGATTGGTACATTTTGGATCACATCCAAGTACTTTCTGGTATCTGAGAGGTATTCTTGTGGGATATAAATTTCTATCCGTGCTAAGTTTGAAATTCTCCATGTTGAACTTCCAAAATAGAGAGCATGTATTCTAAAAAAAATTGGACGATCATTCAATTAAGTCTTAACCTGAGTAACAGTACCTTGCCATTGTGTGCCAGTGATTCCCATTTATCACCTTTGATATCTCTCAAGTACTTTGTCTACAAAGTACTAAGGAGCTGTTCACAATGGAAAAAGCTTGAACCCTGGGATCAGATAGTGTGCAATTCATTTTCAGCTGAGTCATTTACTTACTGTGTGACTTTAGACAATATTTATGTTTTCTGACCTTTCATTTTTATATAAAAAGGAATCAAGGTACCTATATTATTGGACTGATGTGAGCACTAGAGAACATGCATGGCAAGAATGTAGCATGTTATTGCTAAATGAATGTTAGTAATATTAATATAAGGTTAATATTTTCATAAGTTAATTTTTCTCAATTGTTTTGAGAAATGTAATGGCTGTGGCAGAATAATCTGATTTTTTGGCTTTCAAATAAATCACGGTTCAATGATTTTAGAAGAGAATGGCATTTTTAAATTAATAACTCTAGGTTAAATTTTATCTATGGTACTGATTTTAGACAGGTTATTTAAACTTCCTAAATATTACTTTTATCATTTAAAAAATAATAGAAATATCTCATAAAGTTGTAAGATAACATGACACTCTTGATAGTGTTTTACATAGTAACTGTTTAAGGTCATCTGAACCTACTGTTTATATGAAGCAAAAATAACCATCGCAGGGCATTATTAATCCTATTGAGGACCTCAGTCATCATAAACTTGAATTTTTGAAAGATAGCCTAACGTTGTGCTTAACATAAGTATTGGATCTTTACTTAGTCTGCTAGATTTGGCTCTTAGGCAAATTAATATTTTCTTTCTCTCTCACTCTCTCATCATCTGCAAACTAAGAGTGAATGATAGAACAACCAGTTTCAGTGTATTAAAAACATTAAATCTAATAAAATATTGAGTCCCCGAGCACATTGCCAACCATGTAAGTATTCAAAAAATAAATAAAATTAAGCTGGAAATTGAGCTCTACATTATGAATTTTAAAAATATGTATATATTTATTTTTTATTTTTTAAGGATTTTATTTGAGAGAGAATGAGCACGAGAGACAGAGAGAGCATGAGTGGAATGAGGGACAGAGGGAGAAGCAGACTCTCCACAGAGCAAGAAGCCTAATTTGGGGCTCTATCCCAGGACTCTAGGATTATCACCTGAGCCAAAGGCAGATGCTTAACCAACTGAGCTACCCAGGTGCTCCACTAATTTGTTTTAATCATTCATGGTGACTTCAGTGAAAATAATGGATTAGAAGCTTTTCAAAGTCTGTCCCTTTATAAATAAACAAACCTAGGAACAAACCTAGGATTATCACCTGAGCCAAAGGCAGATGCTTAACCAACTGAGCTACCCAGGTGCTCCACTAATTTGTTTTAATCATTCATGGTGACTTCAGTGAAAATAATGGATTAGAAGCTTTCAAAGTCTGTCCCTTTATAAATAAACAAAAACAAACCTGTTTATTATTTTTAAAAATAAACAAAAACAAACCTCAATTTTTTAAAAATCTGGAAACTAACCAAAGGCTTACAGCAATATAAGAGCATTTAATCAAGAAAAATGGCTATCAGTAAGAGTATCAAGCTTCAGGGTATTTTAAATTGCACTAGCCCATCTCCCATTCCCCAGATAAGTGGTAGGTTTAAGAATAATGAATTGTGTTACCAGAACTATAGGAAAAAGAATGAATCTCATTTCCAATGAATTACCCCCATTTTTTTTTCTTTTTTTGCCTGATGGATACTTGGAAGATCCCACTCAAAAGGTTTCTCTTTACTTGACCTCACCCAAACTCACCTAGTGCTAAACATGCCTCCCTGGTGGGAACCACTAAGCAGATTGAGTGAACTTCAGTAGCCACCAATGAAAAAGATACAGACTTTATAGAATTTGCTTAGAAAATTACTAAATAAACAAGAACGACTACAACAAACAACAGCCATGGCAATCCTTGGAAAGAGATAGGATCTGTTTCCCAGAGTTGCCACATTATATTTGAAATATTCAATTTTCAAAAAAAAAAATTTTAATTTTCAACAAAAACTTATGATTTATACAGAGAAATAAAAATGTAAGGCCTATTCCCAGGGTGGCAGAGGGGAAGTCAATGGAAATTATCCCTGAGAAAACACAGACATTGGATTTAGATGAAGTCTTTAGATTAGCTATTTTAAATATTTCAAAGAGCTAAAGGAAATCACATCTAAAGAACTAAGGACAATATGAGAACATAAATAAAGAGACATAAAAAGAACCATCTAGATATTATGGAGCTGAAAAGTATTCAGAAATATGAAGCTGAAGTGAAAATTCACTAGAGCATTTCAACATCAGATTAGAGCATGCAGAAGAAAGAAGTGGTGAAGTTGAGACAGGTCAATTGAGGATCAAAAGAAGAAGAGGAAGAGGAAGAAGAAAACTAAGAACAACAAGAAGGACAAGAACAGGAGGAGAAGTAGAGGAAGAAGAGCAGGAGGAAGAAGGAGGAGGAGAGGGAGAAGAGTGAGGAAGAGGAGAATGAGGAAGAGGAGGAGGAGAAAGAGAGGAGGAAGAAGGAGAGGAAGAAGAAAAATCAACATAACCCTAGAAACCTGTTCAACATCATAAGCATAGAAACATATGCATATGGTCAAGAATTAGAAGAGATAATGGTTAAAATTTTCCCAAATTTGATGAAAGATATGAATCTACACGTCTAAAGAGTATAGTAACTCCAAGTAGGATAAACTCAAAGATCCTCTCTGAAACACATTATAATAATATTGGTAAAATAAAAAAGAGAATCTTGAAAGAACAGGAAAGAAGTGTCTTACTACATATAAGGGATCCTCAATAAACATAGCAGCTGATTTCATGTAAGAAATCACAAGGGCAAGAAGATTGTGAGATGACACAAAGTTTTAAAAGGAATGGTCAATTGAGAATCCTATTTCTGGCAAAACTGTTTTTCAAAAATAAAGGAAAATTTTTTAAATTGCAGATAAAAAAAACTAATATTTTTTGTTGCTAGCAGCTTTCCATTAGAATAAAATCTAAAGAAACCTTTCTGGCAGAAATGAATAACAACATTTAGACAGTAACCTGAATCCACATGAAAAGTTAGAGTATTGATAAAGATAACTACATAGGTAAATATAAAAGACAATGTAAATCTATTTTTGTTTATAACTTTAAAAAATATTTGATTATTTGATTTAAAAGGCAACTGCATAATGCAATATTTGTCAATCTAAGTTGACGTGCATGCAATATATAAAGATATAATTTGTGACAAAAGTATAAAGGAGGGAGGAAAGTAAAACTATATAGGAGCATGTTTTATACAATATTTAAATTATAGGATGCGGTAAAATCAGTGCTTAGAGGGAAATCTATAATTTTAAGTACCTACATTAGAAAAGAAACAAGACTTCAAATAAAAAACCTAACTCCTTAGGAAACCAGAAAAAGAAGAGCAAACTAAATTCAAAGCAAAGGAAGAAGAAAAAAATGATAAGAACAGAAAAAAACATCAGACAAGTAGCTGAAGAAAAAAAATAAGTGGCATATTTATTTTTGGCACAGTGTGGGCAAACAAGTGGTTGACTGAACATGATTTAATCTTCCACTTTTCACCTATTTTGGCACCATTCAGAGACATTCATAATGAATGTAAAGCAATAAGATTAAATGGGTCATGAAAGACAACAAAAGTCTTGCTTGCCTTTTTTCTTCTACTTAGAATATGTTTGCCTCTGAATATGTGTCATTTGCATTTCAGACTTAAGCACATCTGCCTCAAAGCCTTGGATAAATGGTTTATGATAGAGGTATACCTGAGACAGTTCCCTTGTATAAGATCAGAGAAATAATGTTGGTTAGTTTACTTCATTTACATTACTTAAAATAATTTCACTGAGAGTAACTGCTACTATATTTTCACAATTATTCTTATGTAAGTTCTAAATTTATATTAATAATCTGTTATAAAGCTTCTTTCATGTGTAAAGTATTTTTCACTTATTGAACACTCATAACCATATGATTTTACTAAAAGATGTCACACCCTTGGACTTCCACAAAGCATCAAAAGTAGTTCTCCAAAGTCCTCTAACTAGTATGAACTTTACCACAACCACGGAGAGCAAATATGCCACCTCTGTTCTTTAATTAATCATTCCAACTCTTCATGACTTATTAGCAGAGAGCTCACCAGTCCCCATCAAGACTCATTTTCCTTGCCCTTTAATTATCCAGGATCCCAGGGTAAGCTTACCTAGTCCAAAGTTAAGTCAATTTTCTCCCGACAGTAAGAGTAGAAGGATCTGGAGACTGGCTTAAGTACTACTGCTGTTATTCTTGCAGCAGAATCCTACACAGTCCTTTGGAAATTTGTCCACAGGATAATACCAGGTCCATATGCTTACCATAGTTCCTAACGTGGTGCCACTTGTGTGCCCCAAATTATAGCTGTTATAGTTTGTACTCACATATATAGTTAGTATTCCCCAAAGCAAATTTCTTGTCAAGTATTTGGATTCAGATCAAGTGCCAGAGTAGCCACAGTTAAACCTACAGTAATTCAGGTTACTCAAGTTTAGATTTCTAAGATGATGTATTTCTAGGAAACTTATCATACGTGCTTGCCACCAACCTTGGCTGGAGCTCTGTACTTCACTAAAGTAAATCTCCCTAAAACTGAAATTACAAAACAAAAACTTATTCTTGATAGCTCTCAAATTCTTGGATTATATGTTTTGAAAGAGTAGAAACTAGCACTTGGGCTAGTATCATGCCTTTTAACAAAAGATCTGATTATTAAAATATTATTTTCATGTACCTTCTATGGCAAAAAATTTAAATAAAAATGCTCTCTTATATTAAATGAGAAAGAGGAAACATTGTTCATTTACTTCCAGGTAGAACCTGAGGTTCTTGGGCAAAGTCTTCCTTTTCATTCCCACTTAGCAAGTTTACATATGAGGGATCACAGGAGTTGTGACTGCGCATGCCACAGAAGGGTCCATCAAAAGCTAATCTCTATGCCTGAGGTTATTTAAAGGCTCCTAAACAAAAGTTACAATCTGTATAAACTGAAATCTCAACCTGCAAACATAAGAAATGCTGATATTTTAAAGACTTCCTTTGAAAGGAATCCTTCACTAAAAATTATTGCCTTGGCAGGTATAGTCTACCCCCTAGAAAAACATCATCCAAAAAACTAGAGAGCCATCAAAACAGTATTTTCATTCATAAGTCTTCAACATACCTCTCATTCCTTTGTTCTTTTAAATTGATTCATTTCCAATAAATGAATTTAGAGTGAGCTATATACCCAAGGATATAAAGAGGAATTGGACTTGTCCATAGATATGCACATTTCAGTAGATATGTCAACAAATGACTAGAAAACTATATAATACATGCTTTAATGGGACTATGAACCAAATACCAAGGAAACGCAGAGAGTGGCTGACTGCCTACAAGAAAGCATCAGAGCAGAAATAGAATTTGAGTTGCTCCTAAGCTAGGTGTGAGCCTGGCCAGACTCCACACCTGCCATGCTACTAATTAGCAGGATTGATTTATTTGATTATCTATGGTTTAGCACTGTCTCCTTACTTTCATACATCTCCCCTCTGGAAGGTAAAAGCTTTGCCAGAGAATAACTTTCTCAAATAATGATAAATTTATACTTGTGTTTTTATATTAGAACCTACAGATATGCTGTGAATATCCACTTACAAGGAGTACCAAATGATTCCTTAGGCAAAGATGAGGCAGTAAGTCACTCTAGGCAAAGGGCAATATATATATTTCTCTAAAAATACACATAAAGGCATTAAAAGAGGTAGAAGTTTCAGAAATAGATAAAATAATTCCACTGGATTTATTAATAGAGACACTGCCACTGCTCATTATAGAAGTTAAGGGTGGAGGAGAGGAGTTGTGAGCTGTCTAGAAAAATAGGTTGTGAGGTCCTTCTGTGTGTAGAGATAATAGAGACAAACATAAAAAAAGATTTTGTTCAAGAAAGATATATAGCCAAGTTTGAGTTTTAGAAAGATAATCATCTAGACGATAAGGGAACATTGAAGATGGACTAAAATGAGAAGGAATGATAACAGGAAGATCAGGTAGGACAGTCTCACAATGAGAAAGGTGGGAGGAAGAATTATTGATCAGATAAGAGCACTTGACCTACAAAGGCAACTGGATTTGAGATTCTATGATTGGACAACAAATGATTTGGGACTGATTCCCTGATATGGGGAGATGAAGGGAGAGTGTTTCATGAACAACTTGGAGGATAGTGGTTCCATAATCCAGGATAGGGAGCAAAAGATGGAGAGCAGATTGCGATGGATGGTGGAGAAGAAATTGTTGGATATGGTAAATGTTAAGTTCCAGGGGCCAGAGTGAGACTTTGATGGTGCATAGTAGGCAACTAAAAATGTGAGTCTGGAGCTTTATGCAAAATTTGGAACTAAAAATCCAAACATAAATAGTTGCCAGTATAAATAGAGTAGTTACAGTCATGACTAAGAGAAAACAGAATTTGGAGTGAAATGCATAGTAGCCTAGGATGAATCTGGAGAACAATATTTAACTGGTGGCAGAGAAAGAAAACTCAAAGGAGGAAATTGGAGATATCTAGTTAGAGATGAAAGAAAACAAAATTCAAAATGAGTTTTCATTCATTAAGTCATTCTATAACATTTATTATATGCTTGCTACATGCCTGGTACCTCTAGAGTTGGAAATGAAAACATACACAAGGGAAACATATTTCCTGCTTGCATAGAGTTTACGTAAGAATGAAGAGATAAAAGTCATGAAATATTATAGAATTGAAAATAGTGAGATTTGCTAGTATGAAGGTCGTTGGTAACTTTAACTTTAGAGAGAATATCTATAATAAAGAGGAGGCCAAAATGCAGATTATATTGAGAGAGAGAAAAAAAGAAATGTGGCAATTGGATACAAGCACTTATTTCTATACCTTTCTGAAATGACATAACAAAAGTATAAACCCACTGGGACTGGAAGAAAAATGGGAGAATGATAGCAGTAGCATTTTTGTGGCTGAAAAGCATCCAAATGAGTAATTATGATTGAGATTGCTGAAGAGAACTGAAATCAAAGCTGATGGCTGCAGAGAGGCCAGTTACCTAGCCTCTAGATTCGACCAGATTTATAAGTTGCTCTAAATATATTGTAAAAGTCTTATCACTGGAAAAAATATAAAATAGTAAAAAGTATAGTTTCACTTGTTTATTCATATAATATTTACCAAGGACTAGGCAATATGCTTGGTAGGAAGAATACATAAAAGATACAATTTATGACAAAACATACAATCCAGAGAAATGTTTTCTTTTTTTTATAATAAATTTATTTTTTATTGGTGTTCAATTTACCAACATACAGAATAACACCCAGTGCTCATCCCGTCAAGTGCCCCCCTCAGTGCCCGTCACCCATTCACCCCCACCCCCTGCCCTCCTCCCCTTCCACCACCCCTAGTTCGTTTCCCAGAGTTAGGAGTCTTTATGTTCTGTCTCCCTTTCTGATATTTCCCACACATTTCTTCTCCCTTCCCTTATATTCCCTTTCACTATTATTTATATTCCCCAAATGAATGAGACCCTATAATATTTGTCCTTCTCCGATTGACTTACTTCACTCAGCATAATACCCTCCAGTTTCATCCACGTTGAAGCAAATGGTGGGTATTTGTCTAATGGCTGAGAAATGTTTTCTTTTTAAAATTATTATAATTAAGATGGGTCAGCCCAGGTGGCTCAGCGGTTTAGTGCCGCTTTCAGCTCAGGGCCTGATCTTGGAGACCCGGGATCAAGTCCCACATTCGGCTCCCTGCATGGAGCCTGCTTCTCCCTCTGCCTGTGTCTCTGCCTCTCTCTCTCTCTCTCTCTCTCTCTCTCTGTGTGTGTGTGTCTCTCTCATGAATAAATAAATAAAATCTTAAAAAAAGAATTCACTTTAAAAAAATTATTATAATTAAGAAATATAAGAAATCACTGAGAGTTAAACATTAAGAGATGTCACTGTAGCACATATAACTGTCTTATTCAATACAGTAGCCACTAGCCACATGTGGCCTTTGAATATTTGAATGTGGCTAGCAAATCTAAGAATGTAACTTTTAATTTAATTTAAATTTATTTATATTTAAAAACTTAATTGGCATAGAATATTTTTTGTTATACTACCTTATTATTTTGGTAGAGCTACATTTCATTTTAACTGTTGGATCATATAAGATATTACTGTTATATTATAATGCATATTTTGGAAACACTCATTAATTCTAGGATTATACATAAGTCTATCATCAATTTAGTTTGTATCTTGATTAAATCAATTTGAATATTTTTATGTATCAATGTAACACTGTAACGTATTTATTTTAATTTGAATATTTTATGAAGACAGCAAAAGTTGCAATGGTACCTGTGTAAACTGTAATTGACAATTAAGTTGAAATATTTGTTATTTTAATTATAACATAATTAAATTATTTTTAATTACAAAATACATATGGCTATTAAAATTAACTGCAGCAGAGCAAAATCTAAAGGTTGCTTCATTTGCAAAAACATTCTTAAGGATAATAAAGAGAGAACAGTGTTAAGTGGACATAATAAATTTGAAAAAAAATTTTATCTCAGTAGCCAAAAAAGAATTGAAGAAATTAGTCATTTAAAATAAAAATTAAGGTGCCCGAGAGACTCACAGTCAATTAAGCATCCAACTCTTGATTTTGGCTCAGTCACAATCTCAGGGTTATGAGATCAAGCCCCACATTGGGCTCCACACTGGGCATGGAGCCTGCTTAAAATTCTCTCTCCCTCTCTCTCATCCCTCCCCACTCTAAAAAACTGATAAAATAAAAATTAAATACTAAAAAAATTATAAATTATTTTTAACAGGTCTAAGATTATAACATTGACCGGCCATAAAACAACTTGGGTTCTTGTACACACACACACACACAAAGCTATTTTTAGATCAAGAGATGGTAAAATAAATTATTTCAGTTTTGAAAATTTACTGAGTCATGAGGAAAAGATTTTTATTTTTCAAACTTGAGAGATCTTTAGTGAAGCTACCAAACAATGGCCCATAGTACACTTTTCCAAGAACGTCAAAGATTGGTTGATTCAAAATTTGAAAAATTGCAATATCCTGTTTTTTTTGTTTGTTTTTTTGTTTTTGTTTTTTTGCTTTAGATAAGTCATGCAAAACAAAACACTATCCAATTAAATATTTGGGCTCACATACTATCCAATTAAGTATTTGGGCTCAATGGACTTTCAAATTTATAAAGCAACATTGTCAATTTGCGATCTAAAATATCCACCTTAGGGCATCTTTACCTTTGAATATTTTGCATCTTTCAAAGAAGGATTTCAGCTGAATATAAAAAATAATTTTTTTAATCACAATGAACAGTACCCTATATTAGGTCAAAAACACGGATTTATTGAGATTTTTTTTTAAATTTTAAACCACATTTTGATTTTTTTAAAGATTTTATTTACTTATTCATGAGAAACGTAGAGATAAAGGCAGAGACATAGAGGTAGAAGTAGGCTCCTTGCAAGGAGCCATAAGTGGGACTCCATCCACAGACTAAGGATCATGCCCTGAGCTGAAGGCAGATTTTTAACCAACTGAGCCACCCAGGTGCCCCAATTTATTGAGATTTTAAAACATGACATTGATATTTCCCTTATTGCTTTATCCCACTATATAACACATGTTAAAAATATTTATGCTTTGGCTTTTGAAGTAGATGATCAAAAGTGTCATAAATACATGAACCATAGCCAATTTTTGGAAAATTTAAAGATATACAGACGATACATTTAATAATCTTTAGTGCTTTGTCAATGCTCATTGGTTAAGGCATGGAAGAGATTTAAAAATTTACTGCATTATAAAATCAAAATCAGAAGTTTCTGAAAACAAGAGAAATCCTTGATATTCAAGAATCAAAGATATATATAGCAATATGAATTAGTATTTATTTCACTGCCTATGAACAAATTAATGTATTAAATGTATTAGTATATTAATATTAATACACTATTAATATTAATTATGCATGTTTAGTTTTACTTTGTTAATGTAATATTAGAAAATGTTAAAATAAATAAGTGGCTCACATATTTCTATCAGATAGTTCAGATTCAAGAACCGCATATAATTAGAACACAAATAGCAAAATGATAATCATACTAATATTTAATATCTGATACCAAAAATTAGTTAAACACCATCTATGCCTAAAAGAATATTTTCATATGAGCAGAACTAAGAGAAAATTTTTTTAAAGTAGAAGAAAGACAAGTTGTTTCAAATAGAAAATAAACAGGAATTTTGAGGAAGGCTAGAGAGCAGAAAAGAGAAAGGAGAGGGGAGGCTCAAGACTATGTTGGCAGAAACTTTGAGACACTTTACGAAACAACCAAACTAATAATGAATATTTTGTTGTCTTCAATATGAACACTAAACATGAACACACACATGCCCAACATTACAAAAAATCTTCAGTGTTGTCTTTGGGAGAAATATTTTTGTGAGTGGTGTCTTTGGGAGAAATCAAATTTAACAATTTCACATCTAGACTTCAGCAAAGCATAGTGGGAAAGAAGATAATTCTTTCTCTATTCCAGTGGATACCACAGATCAGAGCAATAATTAGCTAGGAAAAACATAAACTACTCAGGATGCATAAAGAAAACAAAAAGGATATGGAGCCTCCATTACATGTAGTCACACAATTTTGTTTGCATCAAGAAAATCTTAATAACTCAGCTGACTTCTGTTACTCATTTCCAATTTATAATACTTTTCCATGTAAGAATTTCCACTTATTCACATGTTGACCTTCGTTACCATTATTTTTACTTACAATTGGCATATTTAACCAAAAGCAGAAGGTATTCGAGAAAAATATTTTCCCTGGAAACCAACTCCAGAAAACAATTTGAGTAAGAAGTTTGTAAAAAGTGAATGAGATTAGATTTATTTACTATAATAGAGATTGTTAGTTTTCACTGTAGAATATGCTTTTGTCTTCCATAGTAATAGCAGCCCTAATTTTATACAGGTATATGGCCTTCATGATAATGAGTGTATTTCTCAACCTCCCTTAGAGTCAGCTATGGTTGCCACTAGTTCTGACCAATGGGATCTGAGCCAATGTGATGTGTGCTCTTTTGAGAGCACACTCTCTCCTTCCCTTTGTGCCCTTCCCACGGGATGGCAAGTAGTACTGAATTAGAGAAGAACCCTGGAGATCGAAGGGCAGGGGTGAGATCTGGGTGAAAGATCTAATCTAGCTCCGAACCATTTATGCACATATTGTTACCTTTTTAAAAAATTGTTTTGTTGATTAAACCATTATTATTTTCACTCTTTGTTAGAAGAGCTCATCATAATCCTGCCATCCTACATTTCAGAAACAAGTGTAAAAGTTTGTTTTCTCATATATATTTCCACAATCTTTTCAGAAATTTCATATAATCAAATTTGTACATTTCTGTTAAGAATACAAATTGGGGGGTGGGAATAATCAGAGATAAGGCACTTATTTTAATATGGCTGGCAAAATAAGTACACAAGTGACTGATGTTTTTATAAGATAGTCTGCAAGGCTCTATCTAGGAGAATTTAATCAACTTGCCTAGTGTTTCCTCTCTAAACAGAAATTTTCTGTTGTGTAATTTACTTTATTAATATTTGCTTTTATTTATACTTATAATTCTGATAACTACCGCAATCAGCACTTGGTGTCTTCCATGAAAACACTCTATGACCACCCTAATTTCACCATATATACTTTCTCTCACCTAAAACCTCTCAGAGGCTTTCCTCAGGACTTTTAGTTTCCTGATATCATGGCTTCATATCAGCATACTACACGAAGAGATGAAAGCATGCACAGGCTTATTGTTTTATGTAACATATGAACATTACAGAATTAATTACTGATTAACTTGCCATTATACTTGCTAAGAGGAGGGAAATAATTCTTTATCACTCCTGAAAAAATGTCACCATAGTTATGATGCTCAAAATGTAACTCTCATATAGTTTAGAAGACTTTCATCAATATGCTATAAGGAGAAAGAAGAGAGAAGAAGGACAAAATCAGAGAGGTGTCAACTAGAATTTAATCTTCAGTCACTCATCCATCCATCCATTTTATCATCATCCATCCATCCATCCATCCATCCATCCATTCATTCATAAATATTGGTGAACACCTAAAATGTGCAAAGAATTATTATATGGCCTCAATATTTGTATTCCTCCAAAATTCATACATTGAAACTCTAATTCCCAGTGTAATGTTGCTTGGAGATGGGATGTATGGAAGATACTTAGGTAATGAGGATGGAGCCCTTAAAAATGGGATTAGTGTTCTTTTAGAAGAGAGCTCACTTAGCCACCTCTATCATGTGAGGATACAGTTAGAAGTTGGTAGTTTGCAACCTGGAAAGGGACTTGGAAAGGGCCTCCACCAGAAAACAACCATGCTGGAACATGATCTTGGACTTCTGGCCTTAGAAACTGTGAGAAATAAATTTCTGTTGTATACAAGCTATCCATTCTGTCCTGTTCTGTTATAGCAGCCCAAATGGACTAATACAAACTGTTTAAGTGCTTGAGAAACAGCAGTGAAAAAAATAGTCTCTTCCCATATATAACTGATATTTTATCAGGGAGATATACATTTTTTAAAAAAGGACTATAAAAAGAAATGCATGATTTTATGAGAGCTTAACCATGACACTGACCAGATCTGGAGAGTTCTAAAACATTATCTAGAAAGATCAGTGTTTGAGCAGAGCTCTGAAGAAGGCAGTAAATTAGGAAAAAAATAGAAAAGGAGAGCATTTCAGGCAGAAGGAAGGTATGTATGAATGTCTGAAAATAGAAAGGACATAAAGTTTTTAAGGAACTTGAGTTGACTTTTATGACTGAAATTAGGAGAGCTAGGGAGAAGTTAGCACTAGATAAAGTTGGTAATGTAGGCAAAGGCCAGATCATACCTGGTCTTGGAGGCCATATTAATGATTTAGTATTTATTCTAAAGACAATAAAAAATATTTAAATCTTTGAGCACAGTGATGGTGGTATGTGTGTATTCACAGTGACAGAATTATATTTTGCTGTTTCAGCTTGGCTGTAGTGGGAAGAATGGATAAAAGAGAGGAGAGAAGATTTTAAGAATCAGTTAAGGACATCTGCCAGCTGAGAAATGATAGAAGTGTGAGCATGGATGTTGACAGTATAGGTGGAATAAAATGAAGAGATCCCATTTACTCAGAAGTGACAGAATTTTAGATATGGTAGAAAGGAGTGTTATAGATAACTCTGAAGTTCTTCGTTTGCATAATCACATATAAAATATGGTCATTCACTAGAAAAGAACACATTAGAAGAGGTGTGGCCTTAGTAGGAAGATAATGAATCATACTTTGAATAAATTGAGTATGAAATTCCAGTAGGACACTGATGATGTAGTTATGAAGACAGAAATATATAGAGGTCTGAACTATTCAAAGAGGTCTAAGTAGAAGGAAAGAAAGAGATAAAGAGAGAGAACACTCCATGTGTAAATGGTAAACAGAGCCATTAATTTATCCATTTCACAAATATGTACTGAGGATCTATTATGTCTCAGGAACTATTCTACACACTGAGAATACATCAGTAAACAAAACTGACAAAAATTCCTGGGCTTATTAGCTCACATTCTATTATTAGCAGACATGTACATAATTGGTAAGTGTATTATATAATATGCTAAAGGCAGTATATACAATGGAGAAAAAATGCATGGAAGCTAAGCTTCAGAGTTCTGAGAGTGGGCACTACAATATTAAGTTGTCAGGGTGGAGATAACTGAGAAGATAGCATTTGAGCAATGACTTAAAATAAATGAGGTGCATATGTATTTAGAGAGTATTACAGAGGGAGCAACCAACACAAGATCTTAAGAGAAGACAGTTCAAGGAATAAAAGTCATTGTGGCTATTGCAAAATAATGAGTAGCAGAGTTGTAGCAAAGTCAGAACAGAGAAAGCAGTGGGTCTAAGCCATTGTAAGGATATTAGCATTTATTCTGAGTGAAGTAGGGAGTCACTGAAGGATCTGAATAGAAGATTCACTTGTATTTTTAAAAGACAACTCTGGGCATGATCTGGAGAATAAATGCTAAGGTGACCATTTGTCCCAGCTTCCTGCGACTGAGGGGTGTCCTGGGACATAAGACTTACCTTAAACCCAGCTAAGTCCCAGGAAAACCAGGGTGGTTGCTCAACTTAATAGTAGATGAGAAGATGAAGAATAGAAATGGGACAATGAGTTTTAAGGCTATTGCAGTAATATCAAGCAATTGTAGTGCTTAGAACCACAACGGTAGTCATAAAGATGACAAGATATGATTATTTCATACATTTATTCTGAAATTACTGTCAACTGGATTTGCTGACAGATTGAATAGCACGATATGAGAGGAGAAAAGTCAAGGATTACTCCAACTGAATAGAATGATGCTAGAAGGAGCAGTGACATGGGTGTGAGCATGGTGGTATAAGATGTTCCTCCTTTTGTCCCTATTTATTTTTTTAACACTGAATTAGATACCCACCTATTAACAAAAGCACCTTTGTGGGTGTTATGGCCATCTAGTGCCAGATGCCAAGGGACCTGGAAGGAGTCTTACCCATCTGTGTATCCAATAATAACCAGATAGACCTCCATAAAGGCTGCAGTATCAGCAGAGCCAGCAAACACGCCACAGCTCCTCACACAGTAGTACTGAAAAAACTTGGAGAGTGCCACCTGGGCAAATTATCATGGACAAAAGAAAATTTACAGAAATAACAGTTTTCCCCAAAAAATTTCAGCACACCATTGGAGCAGTAAAACAAATGGATAAGAAAACCAAAATCAAACCAAAACAAAACAAAACAAAACAAAACCCAAAGATAAGTTTAGTCACAGTGGTAAGAGGAACTTTCCCAGGGTCACCCCACCCTCACAAGGCAACATAGCATAGAGGTGAATTGTATTATGACAGCATTTTTCTATGTATTTATTGGCCGTTTGGATGTCTTCATTGAAAAAATATCTATTTTGTTCCTCTAGCCACTTTAAAATTAGGTTGCTTTTATTTTGGTCATTGCATTGTATGAATTCTTTATAAATTTTAGATATTAACCTCTTATCTAATATATAGTTTGCTTATATTTGCTCCCATTCCATATAGATTGCCTTTTAAAAAAAAAAATTTTTTTTTTTTTTTTGGTGCAGAAGCTTTTTATTTTGATGTAGTTTTACTTACTGATTTTTGTTTTTGTTGCTTGAACTTTTGATGCCACATCCAATAAAAAAAAATAATTGCCCAGACCAGTTTCAGCTTATCCCCAGGTTTCTCCTAGGAGTTTTATGTTATCAGGTCTTCAATGCCAGATTTCAGGTTGTACTACAAAGCTGTGGTCATCAAGACAGTGTGGTACTGGCACAAAAACAGACACATAGATCAATGGAACAGAATAGAGAACCCAGAAGTAGACCCTGAACTTTATGGTCAACTAATATTCGATAAAGGAGGACAGACTATCCACTGGAAGAAAGACAGTCTCTTCAATAAATGGTGCTGGGAAAATTGGACATCCACATGCAGAAGAATGAAACTTGACTTCTTTAATCTATGTTGTATTAATTTTTATGAGTGGTACAAAACAAGGGTCTAATTTCATTTTTCTGTGTGTGGTTATCCAGTTTTCCCAATCCCATTTGTTGAAGTAACTGTCTTTTCCTTATTGAGTGTGAATCTAAAAAAGCTGAACTTGTTAAAAACATTGAGTAGAATGGTGTTTATCAGAGGGTGAGGAGTGGGTAAATTAGAGAAATGCCTAAGGGTACAAACTTGGAAATAATAGATAGATAAGTCTTGGTGATCTAATGCATGCTATAATGATTATAAACATCAATAGTGTGCTATAAACTTCAAAGTTGCTAAAAGACTAGATCTTAAGTGTTCCCACAACAAAAAAAGAAATGCTAATTAAGTGACATGATGGAGGTGTGTGTTAATGCTATGGTCCTAATCATACTATAATATATAATATATCAAATCAACATGTGCACCTTAAACATACATAATTTTATGTGTCGATTATATCTCAGTAAAAATAAAATGTGAAAAACAATGATTGAATTGCCATTAACTGAGATGAGCAAGGCTATCAACAGAAGTGAATATTTAGAGGGAAGTATTTATTTGGGCCATGTTGAGCTTGAAATGTGCATTGGACACCACATGAAGATATTAATTAGGTAGTCAGATATATAAATATGAAGTAGAGGGGTAAGGTCTCAGCTAGAAATCTACTTTGGGGACGTAGAAGCAAGAAAACCGTGTTTAAAGTCATAAGATTAGCTGAAATCTTATAGTTAAAGAAAATAAGGACTACCAGAGATCACTGGATTTATCGACATGGTGATTATTGGTAACTTTGCAAAGTCCTTTCAGTTCAGTGCTAAGTGAATCAGACTACAGTAGCTAGAGTAGGGAGTGGGATTTAATGAAACTAGAGACGGTGATGAATCAATACTTTTCAGTAAACTTTTCATTCATTCATTCATTCATTCATTCATTCACTTAAAGTAGGCTCCACACCCAGCATGGAGCCCAACATGGGATTTGAACTCACAATCCCGAGATCAAGATCTGGATGCTTAACCAATAAAACCTTTTATTTTAGAATGTTTTTAGATTTACAGCAAAATTGCAAGATAGCAGAGTTCCAGAGTATTCCACACCTAATTTTTCTTATTGTTAACATTCTACATTAGAGAACACTGATCTCAGGCATCTCATTCTAAACAAAGAGACAATGGGTAGCCAGGCTTACATAGCTAGAGGGGAAACTGAGGTCAAAGGGTTTAGCTTTTTGAATCAATCGCTGATTCCTTTCACTGGTTTTGTCTCTCTGTCAGTTTGTTAAAGATGAAATGGACCTGATATATAAATGATTAGAATAATCCTGAAGACAGAGGATGACAAATGCTTTGAGATGTGACTTCTTAGAGTATAATTGACATTTTGATGGTTTTAGACAAACTGTTAAAAGCTATTTGGCTTAATGCACACCACATTGTCAAGATATTCTAGGGAAGTTCTAATGTGCCTTTCCTATTCTAAAAAATAAACACTGGCCTTATAACTGAAGTTATTATTACCAGCTTATGTCCACTATAATGGTACTTCTATGTACCAGGCTATACAGAGAAATTCAGTTTAAATCTTTTATCCCATATCTAAATGCTATATATTGACTGATAATCTCTTACGGCTTCCCACCAAAAGGTGACAGAACTTAAGGTGGAGGACTTCACAACTTTCTCTGATGACTTCACTTCAGCTCATCTTACTGTAGCACATTAAGAAGAGAGAAAAGTGAAATTCAGTATTTACTATAGTGACTAGAACATTTTGGCTCCTTCCAATGATGGAGAACATATCATTCAGTAACATTTGTGATTGCAAATATATGAAATGAATTAATATGTTAAAGAATTCAATTTGAATCAATATGATGTTTTAAGAAGTTTTCTCAAAGAGATTTGGAGCCAAAAAGTAAAGATTTTAAGAAAACTACCTGGGAGGAGAAATAAAAATGCACTAAAGTGCATTAGAAAAAGTTCAAACAAAAAAAAAAAAAAAAAGAAAAAGTTCAAACAAATCTAGGAGGGCAGTTCATGGTCTGAGCTTTTGAGAGCAGTTGTCAAGGACAAAAGCAGAGTGCAAAGCAGAACTTGCTCTTGCTTCCTGCCTTACTCCATTTTTTTTCACATCAGGGAGCTGGGAGCATTCTCTCCTTCAAACTAATGCATAATTTCATTTTCTTTCTCTAAAACCAAGGCTGATGTACAACACAGCCAGGTTTCCCCCAGATAGAAGAACCATAGTGTAAGAAAAGGCACACTTAGGTAGATCAGGAGACTTCACATTGTTGTAATAAACAGCTTGTAAGGTACATGAAATCGGGGCCAAGCAACCTGGCAATGTCCTTATTTTCTGCTTCACTGCTCTTCTTTGATCGAACCCTTTTCCACATGTCTTGCCTCTTCTTTTATTCACCTTGTACCTGTATTACTGAATGCTGATGAGGTCTGACTTGGGTCAGCTCCAGCCTCTCATTTTCAGGTAATTTGCTTGGGCACTAAATACTGGCTGAAATTGCAAGAAAATTTGTAGGTTAAACATCACCCCCATGGATAGAGGAAAAAGATGCTACCCATGGGTGTAGAGTAGCTCTGCAAACCCTCTCAGTTGGAAAGAGCATACCTGGAATATCCAGAGGTTAGGAATGTAATGTGAGACTGACAAACACTCAAGTCAGATGTCACAGCTTTTGTCTTTCACTAACAGAACAAACTAAATTTAGAGAATAGCATGTACACTGTAGAAAAAAGCTCATGTCAACAAAAGGCTAAAAAATAAACAAACAGGCCTGCATGTTGCCTAGAATCTTGCTAAGTTTGCTCCATGTGATTCCACTTCAGGAGCATGAGTCATTTTATCTAGAAGAGGGGAGAATATTTCAGGACACAACATGGCAATATTACTCTTTGTTATTTCATGCAATTCCAAACACTTTAAGGACACCTGCACACTGGGGATATTTTTTCGATTTGCATTTTAGTTTATTTGCATGTTATCCTCTCTGCAGCCTCAGAGCATAGTCCCATCATTGACCTGTCCCATTGTAGCAGTGTCGGGCAATAGAGAGAGCCCTGGAGCAGGAGTCTACAGACTCCTGAGCAGGACACAGATGTTCCACTTAGCAGACACATACATCTGTGCAAGGCACACAATCATAGCTTGTAAACTGGGGATGAAACATTGGAAACATAACATTTCTTATGTTATTAGAAATCACCTGTTATTTTCACTTCCATTTTGTTGAAAAGGAAGCTTCCTATAGAGATTATAATTTGTTGAAGGCTACACAAGGATGGAATGATTGGAAGAGTCTCAAAATCTGTTCCTTTTTCTTTAAAATGGGAATGATACCAGCTTCACTGGCTTCAAAAAATGTCACAGAGGAGGGATATAGGTGATAATATCTGTGAAGTATAAAACATGATACAAAAATAAGGAGGCGTTACATGTAGAGACCTGAGTGATTTTGAAAGAGGAAATGTCTCCACCAAGAAAAAGCACAAAACCTATCATTTACCCAGCTTCTCTACCCCAGGCCCCACCCCAAACTGTTCTGTCCTAGAGAGAGTTGCCTCTGTGAAGGTTAAAGCCTTCTTAGAGGCTTCCCACAACCAATGATTGATTGGTCAGTGTAGTGTATAAAGGTCTGACTCTCATCCCCAGCATGTAGAAAAAGTGAATAGCTATCTCAGTCATTTTCATCCATTAGGATGGTTAAAAATTTAATTGAGACTGCATCACAGCCCAAGCTTTCCTTATGCCCCATCTTTCCTCCTCCCCTTTCTGATCTAGGAGTATTGCTCTCAAGAGCATTCCCTAATAAATTTGCCATGCACTAACCTCTCTTCAAGTGACTGCCTGGGGAACCTGACCTGTAACACCAACATCTTTACCCAAAGACAAGGAGTATGTTTTATAAACATTGTTGCATTGGTTAAGGTGCATTTTTGTTCTGTGAATAAAACTAATTTTTATGATCCCACCATTGCAATTGGTATCTATAAAGGAGCTATGCACTCAAGGATGGTGACTAAATAGCTAAGTAGGCGAGCACCCCCTGATAAAATGTAGTTTGGAGAATGTGGCTCACTCCAGATGGTGTCAGTGTCCTTCTGCCTCCCATGTCTAAGGTCACCAGTCTAAGGTCACTGTTTCTAAGGACCTCTTGTGTCCTTCTGCCTCCCAAGTCTAAGGTCACCAGTCTAAGGTCACTGTGAAGTACACTTAAGTCTGGATTACAGGCTGGTCATAGGCTCAGGGTGCAATTCCAAATCCATTGCACTTTAATACTGTAAAAGTATCCAGATGAAACAGGACTTATTGTCCTCTCTCCCTATAATGGCCATTTTAAGAAAGAAGAAACTAAAACTTAAAAGAATTAAATAACACAAGGGCCTCCCCTTTTATTAAATAGCAGAGGTGGAACATGACTAAAGCTGTGTCTAAAATTCTTGGTGGAATATGAGTGAAATCATATGGTATTTGTCTTTCTCTGACTGATTTATTTTGTTTAGTATGGTACCCTCTAGTTCCATTCATGTTGCTGCAAATGGCAAGATTTCATTCTTTTTGATGGCTGATTAGTATTCCATTGTGTCTATATCCCAGATGTTGTATTATTGCCCAATATTTTTTTTTTACTTTGCTTTTTGTGTTTTTGTGGTCCTGAATTGTTTTTAATGTCAAACATTGTTGTATATTTTTAATAATAAATTCTGATTCTATTGCATTAAAAAAATTCTTGGTGGATATTTCAATAAATATTCATGGGAAGACTTGTGTTTGGGGGCAGGGGCCTCATGTAGATGCAAGAAAGTGACCCCTCATGGTACAATGTGAGTGACATCATAACACCTATTGAGTGAGGACAACAGCTTTGAAAAAAAGAAGATTCTGGAGGAAACAGGTATATCCTGGACTATTCCAAAAAAAAAGAAAAGGAGCATAGCTATCTTAAAAAAAAAAAAAAAAAAAAAAAAAAAAGGTTCCACTCCACCACTATCCCACCCCAGTGACCTCCTAGGTACCAGAGTAGAAAGAATTGAAGGAGGAACCGAAAAGTTTATTCAGGAAAAAAGAAAAGAAGCCCCTGTATCTTGCTGAAGTTGAGGTGAAAGGACTCAGAAATAGCAAAATAAATGGTATCCCCAGAACTGTGTTTTTCTTCAAATTGAGTGTGGGGTGGAAAAAGCTAGCTTTCTAGCTGATACCAATTGCTCTCACAATATCTTAGTCACATTTATCCATGCATCTTCAGTGAGCTGTGCCACATCAATATGCAGTCAAAAGCCCAGGACAAGGTCGGCTATGATAATAAATTGTTCTGCATAATGATGTTCCATGTCCATGCCCCCACTGACAGGACATCATATCACTGCTTTGTTAATCTGATTGCGAAGATTTTGTCAGGCTCTGCCAGGTGTGGAGAGCTGCTTCCTGAGCCTTGAGCCCTGATTAATCATATCCTGCACTGTCAGGTCTGGATCCTGAGCAGAGGAAAGACATGAATCTCTCCTTATAGGTTACAAACCCAAATGCCCAGCCTATTGTTGTTATACGGTAACACTGGCCCAGAGGCTCCAAATCTTTCAGTTTTTCAAGGAAATCCATATTGTCTGTAACCTATGGGTTGGATGCCATATGTTGGCCAAACAAAATAGATCTGCATATGGCACATAATCCTCAGATTACCTTATAATATATATAGTGCTCAGTTGTTATCAAACACTTCATTACTGTTGGTATCAGTAGAATCTTGGAAGGTAGGTAAGATAAATACCATTCCTATTTTATATGTGAGGAAAATGCGATTTATAGGAGTGAAGGGGCTTGCTTATAATTATATACCCAGGAAGAGGAAAGACTAAATGCTGGTTTGAGCCTGGACTCACGGTCTTTTCAGCAACCTGCCTTCTATATTAAATACACTGTTTCTCTATTAATGTCTTCTCCCTAGTAACTGCTTTCATTCTCTTGATCCCAGTCCCACTGATGCACTGCTTTGCTCAAATTAGTGGCTTCAATCTGTTAACATGGTGCTAGACTTACTGTTTGGCTTAACCTTCGGCTTCATTCTTGAAATCACAAGTCTTCTGGGTTTTGTCCTCTGGCCCTGTTCACTACTGCTCAAGCCTAGCCTAGCTGATGCCCAACTAAAAGTAATAGTTGATTACTGATTCTTGGTTTCAGCTCAGGTCATGATCTTGGGGTCCTGGGATTAAGCCCTGTGTGGGGCTCAGTGCAGAGTCTTCTTGTCCCTCTCCCTCTTCTCCTCCCTCTTGATTTCTCTCTCTCTAAAAATAAATAAAATCTTATTTTAAAAAGTAATATAGTGTGACACATGGCTTATTACATTGCTCATTATTTAAGTCAATGCCAGTGGAATACAGAAAAGTGAAATTTAAATGTGGGTTGACAATTCACTATTAGACAATTAAGGCTGGAATAGGGGATCAAAATTTATATATACTTTGACTCTTTACATGTTTATTTTCCTTTCCAGTTCTGATAAGCAGCCAAGTCTCACAAAGTAAATGCTAATTCTACCACTTCTGAGATGAGAAACGCTGAGCACTGCTATCAGAGAAAAATAATTTAAATGCCTACCTTGCACTTCACCTCTGTTGAAGAACCTTTATA